>NW_015634010.1:1153837-1164225 GCF_001515625.1 Sinocyclocheilus rhinocerous
TCGGTATCGATATCGACGATACTGCCTTGAAAAATATCGGTATCGTATCGAAAACAAAATAAGGGGTATCGCCCATCCCTAATACTGACTTTTATTTTGAAAAATAAAAATCCACTTCCTGGTCTCCCACGTTTAACAGTGCTGACGGTGTGTATAATTTATAATTTATAATACATTTATTACCTAAAACCAATTTACTACCCAGTACCCACAGTAAATCCTCCTTGAAATGCATAAAGGACTACATTTAGTTGTAGTTAATCACTATGATACGACGACAGTAGGATTGTTTTTCTATTGCTCAAGACTCTTGTCTCGTCTGGACGCTTGCATTTCCAGTCCCGTGATTGGTCAGTTTCCCGGGTAATGGTCGCGTGGGGCAACGAGGAATTCATCTGGAGCAAACAAGAGAAAGTTAGAAGAAGCAGACTTACGATCACTCAAGGGTGAGTTACCAGAAATATTGAACATTATTCGCTTGTGGACATAATTTAGAGGATGCTCGAGTCGTTCAGAAACATGACATGTATTCCATTGCTTGCGTCCATTATCAAATACAACTCTTACAAGCATCAAGCAAAACCGTAGTAATAAAAGATGGTAACTACAAAGACAATTTTCCAGTGAAGAAAAGTAAACTTGATTCAATATATATTCTCTAAAAATCTAATCTACAGAAAGCAAAAATAATGATTTACTGTCTCCTACAGTCATCCTCATCTGTGATCTTGAAGAAGAGCTGCATAAAATGGCAAATAATATTGGTAAGTTTCTCTTGTCTCCTCATTCATTATATACACTCTTATATACATATCTTATTATACACACTTGGTTATTTTGTGGTGTAAATACACACAATTATTTTATTATTATATAATACGTATTTTTAAGTGGAAAGTATGCATTTAAGGGGGGTGAATGACTTGTCAGGATGTTTCTTAATGCTCCCTTGAGTGAAGCAGGTAAACATACTGGTGTGACTTTCATCATTATATCTCTCTGTGAAGCTTGGCTCATTAGAGATGCAGAGGTGAGAGACACAGGGAATACAGCAGCCATAGCTGGAATCTCAAGGGAATACTGTTAAGGGCTTGTGTGTTTTGTAGAAAATGAGTGCATGGACAAGGGTACATGCTCCCTAGTAATGCGTAAAGTGTTTAGTTGAATGTATCAAATCTTAGTGCATGAGACTAAAGAAAGTCCGGTTCTTTGCAGATGATGCTCAAGCAGAACTGGACTCGGTGGAGGCAGAGTTGGAGATGGTGGAACTGCAGGTCTCTGAGCTGCTGGAGAAACAGACCAAGCTGAACTCCAGGAAGAACAAACTTCTGCAGATCCTGGAGGGAGCCTGCAGCTCGGCCCAGCCCTCTGGATCCAGCAAACCTCCCAAACCGTCATTCAACAAACAGGACCTACAGCACTACGAGGAGTCAGGTATCACTCATTCACAGTTATCACAGTTAAAAGAACTAGTAAAGTGCTGTTTGCAATACATTTTGTTCCAAAGCAGCTTTGAACCAAAGGTGACTGTGGCGAAGAAGAACCTTTTGAGTTGAATGAGGGTGAAAACCTCAGGAAGAACCAGACTCAGCTGGACCGTATTTAAACAAATACTATATGTAGTGATATATCTCAAATATATAACTTTAATTCAGCAACAACACATTAATATGATCAAAAGTGACATTAAAGACATTTATATTATAAAAATATAAAAGACCTTTAAAAAAAATCCACAGTTTCCTCAAAAATATTAAGCAAATATGTTTTCAACAGTGATATTAATAATAAGAAGTGTTTATTGAGCAGCAAATCAGCATATTGGAATGATTTCTGAAGGATCATTTGACACTGAAGACTGGAGTAATTGCTGCTGAAAATAGAATAAATTACATTTTATAATATATTAAAGTAGAAAACAGCTATTTTAAATTGTAGTAATATTTCAAAATATTAAAATTTTTGATTTTGTTTTGTGAATAAATAAAACCCTGGTGCGCATACAGTAAGACACTTATTTCAGAAATATTCAGAAAAAATCTACAACTCCAAACTTTTGAGCAGTCTAGCCACCATGGTATATATTGTTAAAGGTTTATGTTTTGTGTAATGAAGTGAAATTACAGAGATATAATGAGGTATCTTTGTAATTTTTATGTTTGTTGCTCTGTCACCAGATTTCTCGTGGTCTAAAGAAGTTCAGGCCAAGCTGTGTAACGTGTTCCAGCTCTCCAAATTTCGTCCCCTGCAACGGGTGGCCATAAATCTCAGCATGTCAGGGAAAGACCTTTTCCTGGTAATGCCCACTGGACGAGGAAAAAGCCTGTGTTACCAACTGCCAGCCCTCTGCTCTAACGGTATGTGCTCACATATACATATTTTGGTCTAGAATGTCTTTTGAATGTTAATTCCTGTGCATTTCTTTGCGTGGTTGCATTTATCAGGTTTTACGTTAGTTATCGCCCCGTTGGTGTCTCTAATGGAGGATCAGCTGATGTATCTGAAGTCCATTAATGTCCCGGCAGTAACTCTCAATGCCTCCAGTACAAAGGTACAGTATGACGGATGTACTGGACAGTTTTGAGTTACGTACAGGTGCTGATAGTCATGTTCTTCTGCAGGAGGACTCTAAGCAGGTGCTGGCAGGGATGATGGATAAAAACAGCCCCTTCAAATTGCTCTATGTAACCCCAGAGAAAATCGCCAAGAGCAAACTACTGATGTCCAAACTCGAAAAGGCCTACAACATGGGTCTGCTGGCACGCATTGCCGTTGATGAAGTTCACTGCTGCAGTCAGTGGGGTCATGACTTCAGGCCAGGTGAGATTCTTTTTCACCCAGACTGAGTAAAAATTGTATCCCATGATTGAATTTGTCATTTATCCCTTTGCTTAGATTACAAGCTCCTGGGTATCCTAAAGCGCCAGTTCCCCAAAGTCCCATTGGTCGGACTGACTGCCACAGCAACCAGCAACGTTCTTAAAGAATGCCAGAAGATTCTGTGTGTTCAAGAACCTATCACTCTGACAGCACCGTTTAACAGACCAAACCTTTACTATGAGGTATACACAGCACTTATTTAGCTCATATCACCACTAGAAGAGTGCCGAATAAGCCAATCAGATCAGAATTTGTCATCTCACTTCTACAGGTTCGTTTTAAACATAACGAAGACTGTACCCACCAAATTGCAGAACTGATTAGAGAAAGATACAAAAACCAGTCAGGTAAATCAATTTAATTGCTAAATGGCCCTTCACACCAGGGACGATAACTATAAAGATGTAATAATCGCTCTATTTCTGTGGGAACAGGGATGTCCACTTGATAAACACACAGAGGAACAATATCATTGGAATCACTTCTAGAGTGACTTTTTCCAGCTGATGAACAATGAAAATCAGAATCTACTCGACTTTAAAGTGCTTGAGCATTTAAAGTGGCAGACAACATAACAGCAGTGCACAGTCATAATAAACAGAAAGTTATCATGCATTGGTGTTGAGGCTAATATAGTTATCTTTAGTTATTGTTCTTGGTGTGAATGGGCCTTTATGCTCTCCAAATGTCACAAATCATTTAGTATTTATTTGAAAACCACGTAATCAAAATACACAATATATGTTATATTTGCAGGAATCGTGTACGTGTTCTCCCAGAAGGATGCAGAAGTTGTCGCTACAGACCTGCAGAAGAGGAATATTCTTGCTCAGCCGTACCACGCCAGCATGGAGCCTTCAGATAAGTCTCTGGTGCATCAGCGGTGGTCCTCCAAGAAGATCCAGGTTGCAGCTACAGAGTTACTGTTGTTGACAGTTTTTTGTAATATGCCCCCATGTAATGTAAAGTTTGTGTGTGTTGCAGGTGGTCGTTGCCACTGTGGCTTTTGGGATGGGCATTGACAAGGCTGATGTGCGATTTGTTATCCATCACACCATCAGCAAATCTATCGAAAATTACTATCAGGAGAGTGGACGTGCAGGTAGGCATCATCCTGGTACTTTTAATGTTTGAGTTTTACTTCAAACCAGGCCAACTAAACCACTTGGCATGAAATTAAAATTCACCCTGTCTATTTTCTGAATGATTTTTTTTTATCATGTTGTGAACAATTCATCCATGCAATGTTTCATTTTTTTTGTCTTTTAATAATTGTTTTGAGATTGCAATTTTTAATACAAATGTCATAATCTTGCAGTGAAATGACAGACTTGTCTCTAGTGGTGCCAGACTTCTCCAATCATTTTGTCTGTTTAAACCCCGCCCCTTTCTTACAGTCGCATTCTCTCATTCAGTTCTGCCTCCATCCAGTGAACAACTGATGGATAGAACAAGCCCTACATTTTAAAACAAAATTCAATAATTTGTTTTACTCTGATACATGCTGCAGTGCGGAAGGAAATATTTATCTTCTTTCCATGCAACTTTAAAAATTTCCAGTAACATGAAATCCAAAAGTACTTTGTACTTTATTCATTAATTCATTAATTAATTAATTTATATTCCAGGAAGAGATGATGGCTCAGCAGACTGTATTGTATTCTTCGGGTTTGCAGACATCTTCAGAATAAGCACAATGGTTGTGATGGAGAACACTGGGCAGCAGAAGCTACAGAATATGGTGGCATATTGTCAAAATGTGGACCGGTGAGTCAGAATACACAGGATACGCAGGATACCACTATTGTTGGTTTCTGAAACTAAGGCATTTTCTGCCTCGTATACTAAGCGATTTTTCGTGAAATCTGTCAACTTGTCATCAGACTGGCTAGACTCCAGACTGCAAAACTCTGGGCAAACGTTGTGTCGTGTGTTCCAGACTTTTAACACTACTTCAGCTTCATGTGGCCTGTCAGTTATATGACTGCTTAAGGGTTGTATTTTTTTAAGACATGACTCTTGTGTGTGCATATAGGTGTCGTCGTGCTATGATGGCCATTCATTTTGATGAAGTTTGGAATGATGACGAGTGCAACCAAATGTGTGATGTCTGTCGGCACGGCAACGGTAAGAGTCTCTCACACACGTTTCTACCAACCTAACTCTACCAGTTTTTGTCAATTAGGTGAATTATTCAATGGTGAGATTTTTTTTTTCAGACTACATCACAATGGACATCACCAAACATGCTCGAGATGTTGTTGCGATAGTAGAAATGGCCAGCTCTATGGATGAAAAGTTGACCCCTCTGAAAGTCTGTGACGCTTGGATGGGAAAAGGGCCCGCTAAGCATCGCAAAACGATAAAGGTCACGTCCCTGTCACGCGTGGAAGTGGAGTCTATTATCATCCACCTTTTGTTGCATGGCTACTTCAGGTATTTTTATATTTGATAGCTTAAGTACAATTATATTAACTACTTTGTATTTTTAGTTTTGTTCTTTAACTCTGTTCTCTTTCATTCATAAGTGAGGACTTTAGCTTCACTCCCTACACAACGCACTTCTACTTGAAGTTGGGCCGTAAGGCAGCTCTCCTGAAAAATGGCAATCACTCCATCACTATGAAGATGAGGAGAGTGATGTCACACACTACTGTAAGAGTCCACAAATTCAGCAGACGTTTTCATATTTCATGTGCAAGTGCTCCTGTTTTTTTCAATGATTCTAGCTAATTCTAGATTTAAGCTTTTCTTAATGGTTGTATGAGTGTCAATACTTTCCTGAACTTCTTTCAGTAGTGACAATTGGCCATATTCAATCCAAACTCTGATTCTTTTATTTGTTTAATTTATGCTACTTGGTAATACAAATATTTATTGTGTTTGCTCAATTCTAACTGAACATTTGTTTAATTCAGTGTTGTGTATCAAATTTGAGAGTATATGTATTGAATCTGGCCTTTGGTCTCTGTTCTGTAGTATTTGCTGATCTTTTGTGTTTATCTGTACCTCTTCCAGTCTTATTGTGTTTCAGGTAGATGCCATCAGAGTGTTTGAAGGCTGCATCACAGTTCACTTAGTTAAAATGCTTTTTAGTAATTAGCAACTAACACATTTATAGAGTGTTTGCTTAGTTTGATTTCCAACATTGTAAAGTTAACCCCAAACTACAGTGAGCTAATTTTAAATTAAGGAAACACAATTAGTTACTGTTTTTACACTATTAGTTACAATTGATTTATTTTAGACTTATACTGGAAGTTTTCTGTGCCAGAGATCATACTGTATTCTAAACTTCTCTGATTAGAAAAGCTTGAGAAGGCAGAGAAATCAGAGAAAACCGAAAAGAATATCTCCAAAAGAATATTGTCTCCAAAAAGCGAGGGATTTCGGAATATCAATGTGGCCCAGTTGATGCAAAACCAAATTGGACTTCCTTTCAGTTTAAATGGCTCACAGATGATGCATTTATCACCCTCTAAACAACCCTGTCCCAGCAGTCATTGTGGAGTTGGATCAGCTACAAACAGCGTCCCACTGTGTACATCATGTAATACAAGCCTTTTCCCATCATGAGTGAAACCTCTTCTGTTGAGGGTGTCGCTTCAGCTACATGATCCCTCAACATGTAGTAACCCCTTGTATCTCTTGTGTTCCTACAGTTTCTAGTGCAGACCTATCCAAATGACTTTTTTTATAGTGCCCACCAACAGGTAAAGAGCTGTTGTGCTGCCCCACAGGTAAAGAAAGTGTCAGAAAGTGCTGGGGAGAAAAGTAGCGCCAAAGTAGAAGGAAAAAGACTGGCTGACAGTGACAACAGAAAATCAGGGGCCAAGAAAGTCAAGACTCTTCTCTAGTTCGTAAGGAGAAGAACTAAAAAGTACAGTTCATTTATTCCATATTCACAAAACAAAAGCATGTAGACATTGCCTAAGAAACATTCAAGAGTTTAATGAGGGAAACATCTACCACTTTCTCTTTTTTTCCTGCTTGTGCTCATGTTTATGATAGTCACCTATCATGATGTTTATTGCATTCACCTCAAAACTCATATATTATTTCTTGGCTATGAAATATGCTTAATATATTCCATGGTGTGTTGTAGACAAAATTAACATTACAATTGAAACTAACCATCTTAAAAGGATAGTTCACCCAAAAATGAAAATTGTCATCATTTACGCACCCTTAAGTTGTTCCAAACTTGTATGACTTTCTTCTGCTGAACACAAATGGAGATATTTTGAAGAATGTTGGAAACCAAACAGTTAATGGTAACTATTGACTTCCATACTGGGAAAAAAAAATACTATGGAAATTGATGGCTACTGCCAACTGTTTGGTTACCAGCATTCTGAAAAATATATTTGTGTTCAGCAGAAGAAAGAAAGTCATACCGGTTTGTGAAATGTGGAGGGTGAGTATGTAATGACAGAATTGTCATTTTTTGGGTGAACCGTGCCTTTAATGTTTTGCATGGGCCTTTTGCATTAACTCCCTCTCTAGTTCTGCATTTCTCTTAAAGACAGCTCTATTAGTAATAAAAATTAGTAATTTCTTCTCTTTCCTCAGGATGAGACACAAGAGGAAGTTGAGACAGCCTTGATTGATGTGTCCAACATGGCTGTTCAGAGGCATAACAAAACTAAAATCCATAAGAATCACCAAAACATGGAGAAGAGACTTGCTCAAAACCACATTGAAAGTCTTGCTTCGGAAGCAAGCGAGTATGTAAAGCCAACCTCAGTATTTGAGGTTGATGTCGAGGTCAACCTCGTAGAAGGACAGAACTGTGCAAGTGAAGAAGAGAAAGGTCTTAAAAACTCCCCAGAACAGCAGTCTTCATCACCGAAAAGGAGGCAAAAACAACCGTTAACTCAGAACTGTGCTGCTAATGCTGACCAGACGAAGACACATCTGGTTAGCGCTCCTTCTGAACTCTCTATCATCTCTGCAGCTGCTGTGGAGGAGCTACATCATCTGCGCAGTTACTATAGCAAACAGTTAAGACGGATCAACTGTATTTCCCATGAGCACTTGCAAAGCTCCCAGCCTGGGATGCTGACGTGTATGAGAGAGCCCTTCAAAAGCCTCCGTTTCCCATTGAGGACGACCATAGCCAGAGGTGCCAGAAAATTATGGACTCGTGTTAGTATGAGGAGAAAGCTCATACAGTGAATTATGTTCCTTTTGATTTCTGTTGTGTAAACCTGACCTAATTTTTTCCCCCAGTAGTTTGAAGATGTAAATCTTTTTGTTAAATAAACTTATTTGGTTGATTCTGACCAGAGTACTTTTAGACCTCATGTTGTCAAAGTTGTAACTGCTACTAGTTGTAACTGCTATTGTGGTTATTACAAAAACAAAATTCCCTCTAAAAGGTGATAATTACTTAAATTTTACCCTCATATTTCACCTCTTTCTAACCACTGTGATTAGTTGCCAGATTTGATTTGATAAAACTTGATTGGTTAGGATTTTAGAGTCAATGTCATTTGGTGTCATTTATACAGCAAGCCTTCCTTCAATAAAAAATCACCAAAAGATCAGTGACAGAAAAATATAGAAAATATTTGAAACAAGTATTGTTAGTATCGTTTTCTTTTGACTTTTGTGTCAGCAATGCATTAATAGCAAATCCTCAATGGTAGTTACCTCCCACTTGAGATCTAATAGGCCTACAGGGAAAGGGGTTTTGAAAATGCAATTTACTACAATTATTGTGAGTAAATGTTAATGAAATCTTACTTTGGATCATACACAAGTTGACAGAACTAGTCTACCATTCAAGTCTGGGATTGGTAAGATTTTTTTGCATAGTTTTTGAAAGAAGTCCAAAGCTGAGCATAAGGTATTATTTGATCAAAAATACAATAAAACCGGTGATAATGTGAAATATTACAATTTAAATTAACCATTTTTATTATAATCAATGAACTATTTGTTTTTCAGCGGCCATTACTCCAGTCTTCAGTGTCACATGATCCGTCAGAAGTCATTCAAATATGCTGATTTGGTGCTCATTTATTATTGTTATCAGTGCTGAAAACAGTTGTGCAGCTTCATATTTTTGAGGAAACCGTGATACATTTTTTTCCAGGATTCTCTGGTATATAGAAAGTTCAAAAGAACAACATTTATTTTAAATAGAAATCATTTAGATTATATATGTCTTTAATGGCACTTTTTTTTTTTTATCAATCTAATGCACCCTTGCTGAATAAAAAAATAATATACAAAAACAGACTATCGGAACCACAGTGACCACGGACTTTTATTTTGAAACGATTAAGCCCGAACAGATCATGTGCATTTGTTTGTACTGGATGGGAAGTGTTGCTCAGATATGATTTGTTTTAGCTGCTGTTTAATAGATTGTAGTCGTTAGTCTGTAGTTGAAAGGCCATGCGCTCGGTCAGTTATGTGCAGCGCGTGAGTTTAGACTTCACAGGAACAATCTTTCCTCACGCCATCTGTCTTGGAGATGCAGATAACGACTTGGTAAGTTCCAAGTGTTTGCATGTGTGACAGATGTTAGTTTAAATGACTCGGTTTATCATCATAACTGCAGCCATGTCATATGACTAGTATTTTTAGGGCTTTCATATTCACTATTATTTGATATTGGCAAATCAGATGTGGTTGTTTTTTCTGCAGTTGAATGAGCTGGTGGTGGGAGACACTAGTGGGAAGCTGTACATCTATAAAAATGATGACTGTAAGCCCTGGATCACGAGGACATGTGTGGGCATGGTGAGGAGCATGACCATGTAGTTGGTAAATTATGAATAATGTCATGATGAATATATTTGATTATGAAAATTAATGATGCTGTGTTTATTCCTAGTTAACATGTGTTGGAGTGGGAGATGTTTGCAACAAAGGAAGGGTAAGACTGTCTTTCTCTCTCTTCTTCCCTCTACAAGGGAAGGGCTGGTGGTACCATGGTATAATGATGGTTTTAGCTGATAAAACCATTGTATTGATTAGTGAACACTGCATTCATGTAGGTATTTACATAGTATCAGTTAAGTTTCGGATATTATTAATACATTTATTCAATAATTTATTGGTAAGGGAGTGAGACCAGTAGATATTATTAATACTGTTATATATCTTATCTCTATATCTATGTCTTATATAAATATATTAAATCTATTGATTATTTACATTACTATTTAACATATATTAATATATAATCAATTAATTTAAATCAATTAATTTAAATAATTGATAAGTGTAGTTTTTAATTAATGATCAACATATAATATATATATATTATTTATTTATTTTTGGTCATTACCTTCCAGATTTGTTTTTCATAACTACATTTTAAAAAAACATTGTCATGCCATGGTTCTTTTTTCTTTTTAAATAAGTGTTATTTTGTTAGTGTTACATCTTTCATACTTCATACTCACATTTGTAACATGGCTTTGTTTCTGCACTGGCAGAACTTTGTTGTGGCGGTTGGTGCGGAGGGCTGGTTTCACCTGTTTGATTGATAT
>NW_015634010.1:1164534-1167159 GCF_001515625.1 Sinocyclocheilus rhinocerous
TATTATTGTCAATGTTGAAAACAGTTGTGCAGCTTCATATTTTTGAGGAAACCGTGATACATTTTTTTCCAGGATTCTCTGGTATATAGAAAGTTCAAAAGAACAACATTTATTTTAAATAGAAATCATTTAGATTATATATGTCTTTAATGGCACTTTTTTTTTTTTATCAATCTAATGCACCCTTGCTGAATAAAAAAATAATATACAAAAACAGACTATCGGAACCACAGTGACCACGGACTTTTATTTTGAAACGATTAAGCCCGAACAGATCATGTGCATTTGTTTGTACTGGATGGGAAGTGTTGCTCAGATATGATTTGTTTTAGCTGCTGTTTAATAGATTGTAGTCGTTAGTCTGTAGTTGAAAGGCCATGCGCTCGGTCAGTTATGTGCAGCGCGTGAGTTTAGACTTCACAGGAACAATCTTTCCTCACGCCATCTGTCTTGGAGATGCAGATAACGACTTGGTAAGTTCCAAGTGTTTGCATGTGTGACAGATGTTAGTTTAAATGACTCGGTTTATCATCATAACTGCAGCCATGTCATATGACTAGTATTTTTAGGGCTTTCATATTCACTATTATTTGATATTGGCAAATCAGATGTGGTTGTTTTTTCTGCAGTTGAATGAGCTGGTGGTGGGAGACACTAGTGGGAAGCTGTACATCTATAAAAATGATGACTGTAAGCCCTGGATCACGAGGACATGTGTGGGCATGGTGAGGAGCATGACCATGTAGTTGGTAAATTATGAATAATGTCATGATGAATATATTTGATTATGAAAATTAATGATGCTGTGTTTATTCCTAGTTAACGTGTTGGAGTGGGAGATGTTTGCAACAAAGGAAGGGTAAGACTGTCTTTCTCTCTCTTCTTCCCTCTACAAGGGAAGGGCTGGTGGTACCATGGTATAATGATGGTTTTAGCTGATAAAACCATTGTATTGATTAGTGAACACTGCATTCATGTAGGTATTTACATAGTATCAGTTAAGTTTCGGATATTATTAATACATTTATTCAATAATTTATTGGTAAGGGAGTGAGACCAGTAGATATTATTAATACTGTTATATATCTTATCTCTATATCTATGTCTTATATAAATATATTAAATCTATTGATTATTTACATTACTATTTAACATATATTAATATATAATCAATTAATTTAAATCAATTAATTTAAATAATTGATAAGTGTAGTTTTTAATTAATGATCAACATATAATATATATATATTATTTATTTATTTTTGGTCATTACCTTCCAGATTTGTTTTTCATAACTACATTTTAAAAAAACATTGTCATGCCATGGTTCTTTTTTCTTTTTAAATAAGTGTTATTTTGTTAGTGTTACATCTTTCATACTTCATACTCACATTTGTAACATGGCTTTGTTTCTGCACTGGCAGAACTTTGTTGTGGCGGTTGGTGCGGAGGGCTGGTTTCACCTGTTTGATATCAGCGCTGCTGCAGCCAAATCAGACTCCTCAAGTCAGCAGGATGGTTCGATCGGGGACGAGCAGAAGCCCAGTTACACCCAGCACATCCCCGCCAATACCAAAGTGATGCTCATCAGTGATATTGGTGAGGAATTTGCATAAGACATGCACAAATATTTCTAAACCTTTTCAAATCCAGTGAATATTGAAGTTTTTGTGCACTTATAAGATGGAGACGGGCGCTGTGAGCTTGTCGTTGGCTACACGGACCGGGTAGTGCGGGCGTTCAGGTGGGAGGAACCTTCTGATGCTTCAGATTTGAGTTCTGGTCAGATGGTCTTACTGAAGAAATGGCTTCTGGATGGCCAGGTACTGAACTAGATGCATCAGACATCAGGTCAACATGAAGTTCAAACTTTATTTCAAATCAGGTCAAACTATTATAGCCTTTTCATCTGCTTTCACCAGGTTGACAATCTCTCGGTTAACCCAAGTCCAGAAGGTCTCCCTGAACTAATGGTGTCTCAGCCCGGCTGTGGTTATGCTATTCTGATGTGCTCTTGGACACAAGAGGGCGCTGCAGGACCTGGGGATGAAAACACAGCAACTCCTAGCAGGTGAGAGAATCACAATGAGGGTTAAAGGGTTAGTTCACCCAAAAATGAAAATTAGGCTGCGTTTTACTCACCCCCGAGGCATCCTAGGTGTATATGACTTTCTTCTTTCAGACGAATCTGCTTCCAGTATACAACAGTGAGCGCAAGCTAGATTAAAGTGATTATTACGTTTTGAGTATGGATATTTTTCTTACAAAAACACATCGATTCGCTACAGAAGGCCTTTGTTCTCCCCCCGGAGCCGTGTGAGATACTTTTTTTTTTTATGGATGGGTGATTTTTATTTAAGTTCTTTTTGACTGAAGCAGTGCAACACCCGCTGAGTGGCATTAAACAGCTTGAAAGATCAAAGACAATTTTTAATAGAACTCCGACTGGATTCGTCTGAAAGAAGAAAGTCATATACAGACGAATCCACTAGTTAACATGTGTTGGAGTGGGTGTATATGACTTTCTTCTTTCAGACGAATCCAGTCGGAGTTATATAAAAAATTGTCTTTGATCTTTCAAGCTGTTTAATGCCACTCAGCGGGCGGGGCACTTGAATCTAGCTT
>NW_015634010.1:1167189-1204617 GCF_001515625.1 Sinocyclocheilus rhinocerous
GCTTTTTATTTAACTTATTTTGGACTGAAGCAATGCAACACCCGCTGAGTGGCATTAAACAGCTTGAAAGATCAAAGACAATTTTTAATATAACTCCGACTGGATTCGTCTGAAAGAAGAAAGACATATACACCTAGGATGCCTCGGGGGTGAGTAAAATGCAGCCTAATTTTCATTTTTGGGTGAACTAACCCTTTAATGTTATAGCAGTGCTAAATAATTCAGAGCAGAACTGGCTTTTGGAATAACTCAGCTTGTGCATGTCCTTCCAGAGACGTTGTCCTTCATCTTACCACCGGACGCATCCATAACAAGAACGTGTCCACTCATTTGATAGGCAGCATTTGCAGAGGTACTGTACTGTGTCACTCGCAGCATGCATATCTTTATAAACTTTGCAGCTGGCAGAATAAAGTATGCAGATTAAATAATAAGATTCAGTCACTAGTAGTTCAGATTTTTACTTGCTCTCCCAACATTTTCACATCATAAATAACGATTCACAATGTATTGGTACCATGTTCGTTATTGAACGTTATTGAGATTTAAGTTTAATTTTATTAGTCATTATTTGATGTATAACATAATTTTATATTGAAAAATCCTTATTCTTTAGCAAATCTCAAAATTAATATCCATTTTAATTCTGTACATTATAATGTTGTGATGTCTAAATTCAAACAACTGACTTTAGTTTTTTATGTTATTTTTTATTTACTTGGCAAATTATATAAATTAAATAATATAATAATTTAGTTTATTTTAATAAAATGTAAAAATGAAATATAAAATTGTGTATATAATGTATTTATATTAAGATGTATTTTAGATGTATTTTATTTTAATATCGGTCCATCGCTAATCACAAATCATTTTCACAGTTTCAACAAACTTAATGAAGGATGTTGTTTTCGTTCTCTGTAGGTTCTAAGGATGATTCGTCTAAAGGTGGCTTGTTTGCTCTTTGCACACTAGACGGTGAGTCCAGATATTAGTCCACCACCACATGTCAGAGGTTATCTGATGTAGGGAGAACATGAGCCCAGTGTGACAGACCAAAGCACACGCTGTGTTTTTTGGTCACTCTGGGCTCTGGGTGTCTTCATACTCTGGGTGTGTATGAAGATTGGCTTTTTACTCTAAAAGTGTAGGCTTGTTCTTCGCGGCCACTCAGTTACACAGCACAAATTTAACCCTAGTGTTGTTTTGTTTGAACAGCAGTGGATTGATGTTATTGATTGGTTAGCTGTTGTTGTTTTTCATTAGCTGTTGTGGTTGTTTTTCGTTGAATGGTGGTGTTCCAGGAACGCTGAAGCTCATGGACAGCTCTGAGAAGCTCATGGACAGCTCTGAGAAGCTCTTGTGGTCTGTGCAAGTGGACCACCAGCTTTTTGCCCTCCAGAAGCTGGATGTCACTGTAAGTGTGATGATGGCGCCAAAAACTATCCAAGTCGATGTTAAATGACACTTAAAAATATGTTTATTGCATTGCATACAAAATATCAAACCAAGTTTCATCTGCAAAGAAATGATGCTAGAGCTTTTCTATGTACATGTTTCATAAATGTTTAGCTACCAGAAAAATACAAAAACCTGCACTACCTGATGTGTATTATAGTTTGTTGTGTTTTTGTGTATTTATTCAGTGTGATGGGAGAGAGGAAGTGGTGGCCTGTGCCTGGGACGGCCAAACTTACATCATCGATCATGCACGTATGGTGGTCCGCTTCCAGTTTGATGAAAATGTGAACGCATTCTGTGCCGGTGAGCTTCTCTTACAGTCTTTATCAGTCTTTTTATCCGTCAGCATTTTAGGACCATATTCACATTTAAACCAAAAAAAATAATTTGATAATAATTGAGCACCAGTTCAGCACAGAATGATTTCTAAAGGATCATGTGACACTGAAAACTGAAGAAATGGCTGCTGGAAATTCAGCTTTGCCATCACGAGAATAAATTACATTTTAAAATATATTCAAATATTAAAAACATTTATTCATTTTATAATTAAATTGTAATACTATTTTAAAATACTACTGTTTTTACTGTATTTTCGACTTTTTAAAAATAAAAATATTAAAAATAGTATTTATTCTATTTTTAACAATCATAAAAATTGTATTACATTAATCTTTTCTAAAAAAAAAAACTAAGGGTATTATGTGAATGTGAGCACTAAATGTGCTTAAATGTAATGAATATGTTTCTTTAAAAACTGCATAATACAAGTAATGCTTAAAACTACGAACAAGAAGACTGCTTTTCTCTTCATTTTAATATGTTAATACAAGACATCTGCAGGGTGGAAAATATCACTTAGCATTTCTGTACTTCTCTCTTTCACTTCTGCTTGTACCTTCCTGTTCTTTTTATCACCTTTTTTCCCCTCTCTCTTTTTCTAATTTTGTGCTGCACATCGGTGATGAATTGAAATTGTTGCATTAAGAGGATTAAATTGATAGATGTGTTGCTCACAGAAACATCATGACTTGCATTCATGTTGACATTGAAGGGCACTGACTCATGTACAACAAAGCCTCACACAGTACGGATAGTGTTTTATCAGCTCATACACGTGCGCTCATTAAAATGCAGCCCCAGTCTCTGTGAGTCTGCTGTATGATGGGAATGTCGAGGAGAGGTGCTGCGCTTTCAAGCAAGGCCTCTCCGGAGAAAAACATATTCTAATGCTAAACAGATCAGACGCCGTGTGAAACGTTACGTGGCCTTGTCCGTACAACCACGGTGAATTCCTGATTGGTCATTTCCATTTGAAAGTGCAAACAAAAATGCAGAGGTGTAGTTTGATTGAATAAACATTCATTCAGGCTTCTCAGCTTGAAAAGTGTTGATCGATAGTTTTTATATTAGCTAGTGTAGTAAACAAAGCTTTTGCATAAATGTCCATATTTGATACTATCGTTTGTGTCCAATTCAAACATTAAGCAACAGGTGGTAACTCAAGTAGCTATCAATGTAAACTACTCAACCACGTTCATTTTTGATGTTATATTGACATGTCTTGGTCATTTCTAAACTATAAGACTGATTTCTGGTAAGGAACAGTAACCTTTACATTTATTTACTTTACATGTATATGTAGGCAGTAAAGAACAAGAATACATTTTCATTAAACATTTATTATTTTATTTTGAATATAAAATATTTAAAAAATGAAAAAAATAAATATATATATATATATATATATTTATATAATAACTTTTACTATATTTCTATACTGCTACTATATTACTGTATTGACCAATCATAATCCAGGACTGGAGATATCCGTATTATAAAATCAAATATATTGAAATGCATTGTTATTTGCTATTATTGTCATAATCCTTATTATGTTAATTACTGGTTGATGATGCAGTTTATTTAATATTAATATAAAATTGTTATTATGATAAATGGTATTGAATGTGAATATATATATATATGTATATATATGTATGTGTGTGTGTGTGTGTGTTTACAATAAAAAATAGACAATATTATATATTATAATATTTATTATTTTATAATAAATATTATTGTTTAATATAATAATATTTTGACATGTAGTAATATAGGGCTGTATTTACTAACAACTTGCATCAGGGCAAACCCTGGAGTTAAAAAAAACTTTTTTAAGGTTATTACATGCAGTAAAAAATTAACAATGAAAAGACATGGACATGGTTATTTTTGCGGCTGACCTTATTCCATATGCATTTGTAGGAGTTTCCCTTTCAGAAACGATATTTATGGGAGGAGAGCATTTCAATAAATCAGCGTGATATTCTAAGGTTTGCAGTAGTCAGTTTACTGGCATTTGAGCTATTATTTAACACCCAAAAAAGCATGTCTTAACTGCCTTAACTGAACTAGTTGCTAATTTGATCTTGGTAGATTGCGTGGGTCATTATGGAAACAATCTGGCCGAGTCTCTGATCTTTAATTTACGAATTGTCAGTAGATCACCTGTAGAACTTTCCACTCCCATCAGCGCCACGGGACGCAGCCACCCTGGACGCCTGCAGGTGAGAGGAATCACAAAAGATGGAGAGGTATAGTGGGTGACGATTCGTGATGTTTTTGGGGATAAACTGTAGGTGGAGATTCATGCCAAATGAGATCCATAAGGCCAATGTTTTTACCAATAAATGGGTAATATGTTAGATTTTTTTCTTATTATTTTATTTCTTATATTACTTATTTATTTAATTAGTAATTTATACTTTCGTAATGTTTAACAGATGTGTTTTTCTTTTCAAGACAGCTTTTATAAATGGGTAGTTAGATTTTTTTTTCTCATATTCTTTTATATTCTTTTTTTCTTATTATTTTATTTCTTATATTACTTATTTATTTAATTAGTTATTTATACTTTCGTAATGTTTAACAGATGTGTTTTTCTTTTCAAGACAGCTTTTATTTCCAGGTTAATTGCTGACTTTTTGATTCCCAGATGGAACCTTTCAAAATTAGGGTTGATTAAATATTAAGTAGTAGATTGGAGAGTTTGTTTTAGTTGAATTTTACTGAATCTGTAAAATAACTATATTATGCAAATGTATTCAAAGGGATATTTTAAAAAGCATTAGTAGGCATGAATTAATATTGAGGCTTTTGGAGCTCTGATGAATGTTCTTTGTGGCATTTCCAAAATATCTTAGATGAGTCTAAAATAGATTCTGACAACAAAAAGGTCTCCGTTCGTGCCCATTTTTTTAATTTATAATGAATTTACGCAGTGCTTTCTATTCACACCCACATACACACACATGCAGGCTTGAAATAAGCTTTGGTTTGTTTCTACACTGTCTTCAGTGTTTTGCATCCTGCTGGAAAGCTGAGAATCATCACCAAACGAGCATAAAACTCTGGGTGTGTGTGTTTGTGCACCTTACAGATATCAGTGACACAGTAGCGGTTCGGCAACTCATTGGAGACGTGCTCTATGGGAACATAGCGAAAGACGACAGAATGAACACGACTCTTCATTTCTGTAAATAGACTTTTAATAAAACTACATCACGATATTTCCTCTGTGTCTTTGTCTCATTTTGCTACATTTACTACTGCATAATAATAATATATATACCTTTTTATATAATAATAATAATAATTACTATTATTATTGTCCCTTCTTGCTATTTAATAATTATTAAATTATTTAACTAATTCGGTTTGTGTTGATGTTGCCATTTTTGCCACATCTTTAATATAATTTCCATCTTGTTATTTTCTTGTAATATGCCTTATTAACAATTTTTAGTGACATCATCCTCCAAGGAAGTGACATCATTATGATGAGAAAACAACAGCACAAACATCTGTATTAGCAACAGATTGAATTAATTCTTTGATGTTTTGTAGTTTAATTGGTTTACTTAACTTTAAAACATTCTATACCGTTTCATAAAATTACAGAAATCAATTTTATATGATCACAATTTTAAAAGATGCTCAACGATAGCACAAGGAACTTTTAGCTGACATCCTGATGTAAGGTCCCTCACAGCACAATGTCTAACTTTAGCTTTTTATTTTTAGGTTCCACCCTGTTAAATTTCTTGCCATTTTGTAAATAATTAATAAAGTTGAAATATCTGAGCTTGACCAGACTGTTTCTGAAAGTCTGGTGAAGTCTTTTATAGAAATACTTCTTAACGCAGAGAAGTATTTACAAAGCTCAAAAGGTACTGTGTGATAGAATTTATTCGTATAGTTTCAGTTTTGATTAGTTTCAGAGGTATTGATCATTACTGAGTGATGTGTATCTCCAGGTGATAAGCAATAGCCAGGAACAGAGCTGTAGACCTATGCTTTCCAGGGAAAGACTGAAATCCTTGTGTCTGTAATCTAGGAGAAGCCCAGGGGGAGGATTCAGTGTCCCACCCCCTGCTCTGAGCCTGTGGAGCTTCATGCATTATCGATGCATTATGAAGATCCTTTGCTTTAGGGAGTAGAGGAGGACGCATTGATTTCAGCTTTTGTGTTTGTGTGTGTTTACTTCAGGGCAGGAGCAACGTTGGGCTCAGGTGTCATCATGCATTATGAGGTTTCCTGCTGCTGAGGAGGGAGGACAGATTGAAGTGTGTGTCCGTGTCTGCAAATTCAGTTGTACTGAAACATTGTCAGTCCCATGTGTGTCTGCCCTTGAGGCATATCTGAGCTCTGCACTGCAGTTTACCGCACAACACTGGGGATTTTGAGTTCTCCAGACACAGCTTATGTACTTCAGTGAACACAAACACAGCTTTACCCTTTCAAGAGTTCACACACTGGTGGTCAACAACAGAGAGTCTTGTGAAGGCGAATGAAACCGATTATTAAAGACATCATAAAACATCATAACTGATTATCAGTACACCCTACGCCAATCTCTCAAAACTAAAGAAATTAAAAGAAATTGTAATTAGTTGTCACTTAAGTTATTTTATAGTTATAATTTATTACAATTAATAATACAATAATAATAATATTCAAAATTATCACCAAGAAAAACGGAACAGTATTTTGCTGGTTTCCAGAATACTGGTCTTGTGCAATGTTATTTTAGTATTATTATATATGCTATTATTATTATTATTTATTAATATTTTGTTGAATTAGTTTTTTTATATTTATATTTTATTTTTTTTGTTATTTTGTTATATATTTTTGTCATTTTCATTAGTTTTTAATATTACAATTTAACTTTATTTTTATTTCTGTTTTATTTCAGTTTAGCAATTTTAGTACTTCAACTTTAACGGAGTTATTTCAGTTAGTTGCCAACTAGTCAACATTTCAAATTTTTGTTTAAGATTTTTAAGTTTAAAATCTTTTTATTTTATTTCAGCTTTATTTCAATTACTAGTTAACAATAACAGCACTGGTCTTATGATTTCAATATGGCTGCCCCCGTTACGCAACCCACTCCAAGTAAAATAAGACATGATTTTAAACAAGATTTTTTGAAAAGTAGTATCCATTTCTTTCTAAAACGGGAATAAATGAATGTGTGCATCATCTAATGGTGTGTGCAAGATACTAACTGTCTACTACTCTTAAATATGACTGCAGTTCAGTCCCTGGAATTTAGTTTGATCCCTCTGCCACCTAAAAAAGCCATGTACAAAATGATTTTCCCTTAAAAGTACAGAGTAGGAAAAAGACTTGAATGGTCCGCACTCTAGTTCTTGTCAAAGCTACTTCCTGTTTTACCATATAAGGGCACAGTAGCCATCAGAGAAACCTACTTCTCAGGGTCACACTGTGAATTTAGTGGCATTAGGTGACATGTGAAGTCCGTGGTGGCTTTGGCTGTGTATTATTGATAGTTTTTAGTATGGAAACTTGCATCATGAATTCTAAATGGGCGGCGCGTTTGATTAATTCTGTGTGAACTGAACTCGTTGCCCAGCTGTAAGAAAACATTGGGCAAAAAAACTAGCTTATGTGGAACCAGCAGATAACTGACCCTGGGAACAGACCACCCATGGGAATCTCTCCGACCAAAATATGAAAGTTGGTTCAGTTCAGTACTTTCATTTGTGCTGCAAGCTTCAGCAGTGTTTCTGTGTGTGTGTGTGTGTGTGTGTGTGTGTGTGTCTGAGTTTATTAGAGGTTTCAGGTGTTAGTGATTGTGTACTTGCGCAAAGAAAAGTAAAGAATTCTTGTCATTTACACTGAGAATCCTTTATCTCCCGTTTATGGTTGTCTCAATGCCAAGTGCACTTCCCAGGGAGTTGACCTTTTCTAGGACTGTTCCGTTGTCAAAATCGTTCCAGTGCACTAAAGCTTTCCCTAGAAGTTCCCAGAATGCACCATTAAAACCTACGATTTATTTACGTATAAGTGCCAGGAAAAATGTTGTCATTGAATTGAGCCATTGGCTGAAAGAACTTTTAATGGGTGCTATTCAGTGTCTGAAAAAATGTCTGATGTACATTTTAAATGTACAAAGAACAGTAAATAACACGATTGTGCAAATAAATGAATAAATAAAATATTATTAAATACATACAACCTTTCTCATTTTTTGTTATTGTTTTTTTTTTAAGTTAGCTTTGGTTTTCCTGGCTAACCACATGTTGGCTAAGCCTATACGGAATGTTTAAAATAGCCTGTTAGCTAAGCCCATACCCTTCACAAATGTTAAAATTAGACTTTTAGCTTTGCTAGGTCCCTCACAAATGTTTAAATTAACATTTTAGCTTAGCCTATACCCTGCGTAATTGGTCAAATTAGCCTTTTAGCTTAGCCTATAGTACACTTTGCAGATGTTGAATTTAGACGCTTAGCTTAGCTGTACCCCGCACTTATGTTCAAATTAGCATTTTAGCTTAGACATAACCCTACACAAATATGTAAATGAGTCTGTTAGCTTGGCCTATACCCTACACAAATGTTCAATTATTATTTTGATGTGTATTACGCATTTTAGTTTGATTAGGCCTAGCAAAAGTCCAGCAGATTGAATTATGTTGCAGTGTTCAAATGTCGCTACATATTCTCATGTCAATAGACTAATTCACAACATAGGCAACTAAAAACAGAATTATATGTAGTGTCTGTATGTGAAGAAGCACAATAATATTGCCCAATACCATATAGGCTCATCATCAAATTGTGTGTCCTTACACTTTCAGAAAAAAGGTACAAAAGCTATCACAGGGGCGGTATGTACCACGTTCATATCATTTCTATTTTTCGGGGCACAGCACAATTTGCTTTCATTTCAAAACTGTTTGAGTGGGCTAAAAGGGGTCAGAGAAGATTACTTTGCGAAGATGAAATGAATGCACCTGGGGAAGCTCTTGGAAAATAGTAAAAAAAAAGAGGTGTGCTGTCTTCTCACTGGTCTCCAGAACAGTGTGGCAGACTTGGTTAAAGCTAGAGGGAGCAATCCAGGGCTGTCAGCTGAGTTGGAGACTATGGCAACTGACAGCCAGGAGCTGAGCTCTCCAGAGGCCTGTTGGCCTATTTGCACACAATACAAGGACAGTAGGTGCGAGTGTGTCTTCATGTGTTTGTGTTCATGCTGATGCTGTTTGTAATACATCAAGGTTAATTACATCAATGAACGCCTCCTGTCTGTGGTGCTTGAATGTGACTCGTGCTATTTAATTGATTGTATATAAATTCTTATGACTCAGCGGCAAACGCATTCTCATTTATTACGGTTTTGTCTTGTTGAAATGTAATGAGGAATGCAAATGTGGTCTTTAGTAATTCATGAGTTGATATTGCCAATGTAGAATTAGCTGAAAGTGTGCTTACATTACTGTTAGAAAATTATTTTCATTCAGCAAGGGCATTTGAATTGATCAAAAATGACAGTAAAGACATTTATAATGTTACAAAAGATTACTATTTTAAATTCTATTCATCAATCTCAAATTATATTCTATTCATCATGGCAGGCTGGGGCACTGCCTCAAAAGAGGGTGGCCGCAAAATGAGCATGATGAGAAAAAAAAAACATTGTAGAATCTATGGTACACTATTAAGAAGTGCTGCTAACCTGCAAATGTTATTTTAGGGAGCTATTTCTACCTGATCTAACCATTAAATTTAATTTTATCACTGTAACCTAATGTATAGATTAATATTAAGGGTTGAATAATCAAATAAATGAGGTGTTACCTCATGAAAAATTGTACATATTCAATGAAGAAAAACACTTAAAGGCATTACTCAAATGAAAACATTTTCATACTGGTTTTATCTCCACACCAGTTTTTGTTCCGTTCTGAGTTATACATTCAAATCCTCTCATTATAACATACGGAGTGTATACACAATGTAGCTTAAATAACTGATTGATCGCGCAGTGTAGAAAGATGCATTGGTCATAACAGAACTTTGTGAGATCGCGATGAACAAAGAGTGACAGCTTTTTAGTGATTATAAAGGGAGCGAGCTTTCTAATCCATTCAAAATGCAGAACTTTTGTTTTTCGGTCGCACACACTTTGCAAAGTTTTGGGAATGACATCCGCATATTTATGCGGGATTCACTCTCGAAATAGCAGTATAGCAGTGATAACCCTAGCAATGGATGGGACAAAATATGTGAAAATGGGCATTAAGACTTACTTCTGCTGCATCTCTCAAATCAAGTTATGCTCAAATCAAGCTTGCACCTCAGGTTGGACATCAGTATCGTAATTCAATATCAAACAAAAGTCATTGGTTCGTGTAACCAATCATAATGCCGTCCGACCTGCATTATACAGTATTTGATTTGAGAGCTGCAGAAGAGGTGAAGATTATTGGTACAAACGAACAAGCACTTAAAACATGCTACTTGCTCCTCACGTTCTGTTATTGTTATTAACCTCATAAAATCTACCCAGGAAAATGAAACCAGATAACCCAGGATTATGTTAATCAAGTCCAAATGTGTGTCTGGCATGATATCAGCATTGGCAAAGTGGTCCAAAGTCATCTTATCTTAACCCTCCTATTCTTAATTTGTTCACATTAGGGTCATTTAATTTAAATGTATTTATCTTCCATAAACCCATTTCATAATAATATATCCTCTTTACGTGCAATAGAAGAGCCCACGGCGAATAGTGGCCTCTTCAAACCCAGTCACTTTTGATCGTGGTGGGAAGGGAGTGAATCATGAAAGATTATGCCTCTCCAAATCCCTGTAACTAATGCCTGTGTCTGTCTTCCTCCCTTGCATCCGTGCGAGACCGAGAGGGATTCCAGCCCGTTGATTGACAGCGAGGCGGTATCTTCAAGATGCTCCTCACGCCGGCCTCTTCGTTCTCCGTTTCCTGCCATTTTCTTAATGGACACTTAACTGCTCTAGTGCTGGTCCTAATAGTCCCTCATTCTATCATCTCATCAGCCCCCTCAGAGGCGCTCCTGTGGATGGAAACACAAATGGCCGTTTTAATAAGCCCCTATGTTTATCCCGCTGGCAGCGGGGTTGCTGTTTAATGCGTTCCTCCGTCGCTTGTGCCGTTAGAGGTGCAAAGCTCATTAGATCTTGGTATTAAACACCGTTGTGGTCCTTCCGCTGTGATTCTGTGAAAACTCCAAGCTCTTAGCGGTGTTCATTACTGACAGGAAGATGCCCTTTCTTTCTTTATTCCTCATTCGCTTCATGTTGGACTTGCAAATCTGGTGTCTGGAGTCTTTGCCTCTAATCAAAGCTTCTCTTTCCACCTGCACGCTCAAGGTGGATTTTTCCCGATCCATGCGGGGAGAGCTCGGCGAAGGGGACGGAAATATCACAATGCCTTTGAAGGTGGATGGGGATTGGTGTCGAGAAGGAGCTGGCAGATTGCCCACGCACTCTTCTGTTTATTTCTGTTCTTTTCTATGAAGGTGTCAATCAAAGCTTGACCCCTGACCCCACCTGTGAGCTGTGAGGAAGCTCATTCCCTGCCTGTTAGTCTCATACATCTGCTGCTTACCCACTGGATTTCCTGTTCACACTTCAAATAACAGCCATACAAAAAGTATCCTGTCTGTTGACAATTCAGTAAATAAATAAGCATGTTACTAGAGTTACTAGATTCGTTTTAGGGTGGTACACAAGGATAAATTACTATTGTACAATTATTTACTTATATTAAAATATAAGTATATTTTATTGCAGTCATGCATGTTTGCAAGTTTGTATTTTTTAGGGAAGTGTATATTTCTAATAATAACTTCGTGTCAGTGCCTACATCTAGGTGTCAGAGGTTACATTGCTGTTCTGTAAATCTGTGCCTTTTAGTGCGCCGGTACAATAAGACGTGTATTTAAAAATGTGACAGGATGTGGCATGTTCACTGAGTCAGAAGAAAACGCCACAGGGCCCCCGTTGCACAGTGGGGTTATGAAGCAGCAGAGCCCATCTCTGTGGGAGCACTGCCTGAATAATAAAAACAAAAAGCATTTTGTTCTCTTCTGTGTGGTACTGAGGCTCTACTGGATTAGCTTTCTTTCTGAAGTCATCACTGGATGTGACAGAAAGACATCATGGGGCACAGCGTGCGACATGGTCATCAGCAGATGACTTTTACATCACTGCTGTTTTGTGCTGTAGCAAATGTGGTTATAAAGTGATTTTATGTTGAATTTCATTCTTTTTCTCCCTTAAAGACCACACGCATTTATCAGACACATATCTGAATGAAACAAATTTTTGGTGGGAAATTATATAGGGATGGACTTGCTTCACCAGTCAAGATTTGATTGGATTGTAAAAAGTTTAGCATGGATGCTGTAATATCATTGGCTGATATTATTTTACAGACGTGTATTTAAAAATGTGACAGGATGTGGCATGTTCACTGAGTCAGAAGAAAACGCCACAGGGCCCCCGTTGCACAGTGGGGTTATGAAGCAGCAGAGCCCATCTCTGTGGGAGCACTGCCTGAATAATAAAAACAAAAAGCATTTTGTTCTCTTCTGTGTGGTACTGAGGCTCTACTGGATTAGCTTTCTTTCTGAAGTCATCACTGGATGTGACAGAAAGACATCATGGGGCACAGCGTGCGACATGGTCATCAGCAGATGACTTTTACATCACTGCTGTTTTGTGCTGTAGCAAATGTGGTTATAAAGTGATTTTATGTTGAATTTCATTCTTTTTCTCCCTTAAAGACCACACGCATTTATCAGACACATATCTGAATGAAACAAATTTTTGGTGGGAAATTATATAGGGATGGACTTGCTTCACCAGTCAAGATTTGATTGGATTGTAAAAAGTTTAGCATGGATGCTGTAATATCATTGGCTGATATTATTTTACCCATCCCGAGTGGCTTGTTATATTATAGCAGAAAAAAATATGACTAAACACAAGCAAATCAGTATGTTTTTAAGGTTTAATATAGAGTTATGAAGAGAGAAATCATGAGATTTCGCTGTGGCCACGGCTTCAAAAAACATGAAATTTTAATGTATATCTTATGTTTTATTTAATATTTTTATGATAGATTTATGTGTGTGTGTGTGTATATATATATATTTAATGTAAATTTATAAATAGTATATATTAATATATAGAGTATCTTTGCTTTTTTCAAAGAATGGGTGGATTTTACGGTTTTTAGACTGTGATAAATAGAGCAATTTTTGGCTATGTTTTCAGTCTTCATGCTGGTTGGAACAGGAGCAGCCTGCCCTCAGTGGAGGGTCAATGATGTCATCCCATGTGGCTCTGTATGGTTGTGGGAACATCGTTTCCCTCCATCATCAGATGAAAGAAGCTTAAAATAGCCCGTTTACTGCCTCGAGCAAACCAACATTACAGCCACGTGAACCTCTGTGTGGAACCTTCAAGTGCAAGAGTCAGTTGTAGCACTGTTGCACTGTTTTTGCCAGCAGTAGCGCAAGTGTTGTTTCCTAGATCTGTGCATTGAGGACAACCAGAGACCTTCATAGCCAGAATACATATTTATTTTATTTAGGCAGAGAAAATACTGTTCAGAGAAAAGGAAACCAAAAAATAAACTGTTTTTTTCGTATAGTTGCCCTTCACATAGCATAGCAAGAAAGAGTAGAACATAAAATCGGCAATTATGTGGATGTCCTGCATTGAAAGGTCATCCATATTGTTAAAAGGCTAGATGATTAGGGTAATTGAGCATTGTGTGCCAACAGTTTAATTATCTGCACCGTTTAGGGAGAGTTTGTGTGGGACATAGATGCCCTTTAGGTCATCGGCTAGCATTTTAGTGGGAGCTTTTGGCTGTACTAAGACAGTCATAGTTGTGCTTATGAGCGAACAAACAGAACAATAAGCAAAGTGGTCTTTGTTAAAAAAACAGTCTTTGTTAGTAAAAGGCAATTTTGGGCGAGAGATTTCTAGCCAAGTTTGAGTTTTTTTCTGATTGTTTTTTTTTTTTGAGACATTTAAAAGTATAAAATCAGGTTTGGTGATTGGTTAGGAAACCCAAGGTGTGCAGCTTTTCATGAACTCTCTCTTACACAAGAATATAATTTACTTTGTAATTAAAATCACCAGTTAGAGAATATTACTCATCAATCGTCAAACAGTTCAATTTCTTAAGGATTAACTGTGTACCCCCCCCCCTCCTCCTGAGCTTTATTACATTTAATCAACTAGTTTAGCACAGCAAATAATAATGAAAAATCATAGTTGGCAGATTTCTGTAATAGCACAGAAACAAACAACGAAGAACAAAGAAGGAAAGATGAGAGAGGAGAGGCCTGTCTATGTTGATCTGGCACAAGGGAACACTACAGTCCAGATGCAGGCATCCTTCTGTCAACTTCCTCTCTGATTACTTGGGTACGGTCATGGCAGCTGTTGGGCACGTAGGTCCGAGGTCACATGTTTTTGTTGTTGTCATGGTGATGGCACTGGCTGCAGGCAGGTGGATCCAGGAAGGGAAGCTCCTGCTCTGTGCTGTGGAGCCGGAGCACTCTGGAGTTCAGGTCCACACAGCACTGGAATAGAGAGCAGATCACTGCATCACATCTAGTGTATTATGCTATAGTTATTCTGTCATTCTATCTATATGTTGTTCTATCTATCATTCTATCTATCGTTCTGTCTATCAATAATACTGATCACCCACGCAACTGCCTAGCAACCATGCAAATCTCTCTCTCTCTGTCTGTCTGACGTGTATAAATTTCAAGCTGCAGTCTTTCAAGATTTTAAAACTATTGTAAACGTATAAACATCAAAGATTTTCTTGTTGAACTTTCTGTTTTAAATTACTTTAATTTGATAAGAATTATGAGCAAGGACATTTCAAGTAACGACAGCAACACTGGAACTAAGAAAAGTGGCCTTTTTATATTAAACTTTGATTTAACATATGATCATAGTCTGAAGACCTGGTTTCGGTCAGGTCTGACAAAGCGTAATTACTGTATTGTGCCTTTGTAGAGCAAAATTGGTGAACATGTTTTGAGGTTGTTGTTTTGCTACTGTAACAGTCTGAGGAGCATTTATATATTTCAGGTGAACGGAGTGGCTGAAATGCTTTATTCTGCTGTTTATTGTCTGCACATTGGCCTGCCCTGGTTTCATGGATCCTTCTCCTTGCATACATTATCTTTTCTTCTTACAAGAATAGTAATTTGCATATACTCGCACTTTCATTCTCGAGCTTTCTCTCTCTTGTCCCCTTTTTTTAGCTCACTCTATCATACTTTAAAAAGAATCTTCTGTTCTTTTAATAGTGTTTAGCTTCCTTCTCATAACTCGTGTAAACCTCAAAGGGGAATTTTTCCCCCTGGCATTTGAAATAATCTCAAACCATATTCAAAGCTGATTCAATATTTAGATATACGCTCAAAAAATAACTCCCCCATCATGTACTCCTACTTAGTGTCAGAACCTAACATAGCCTCAGAACTGCTTTGCTGCTTGTTTCTCTACTAAGTATTTCATAATTCAATTTACTTCGTGTTATGTCTGTAATCACTTCAGCTATGATTTACTGATAAAACTGATACTTTGCATTTCAAGTCACTTTTGATTGTGATCAAAATTATACAAGTCACTTTTGATTAAAAAAGTCGCTTTTGCTAAATTATGTAAATACATGTAAATATCTTTGAGACTGGCAATTAAAGTATGATTATAAGTTTTACAATTAAACTATGAATATAAGATTGTAATTTGCATTTATTAAGTCTCATTTATATGTATGAAGATGTGATCTAGATCGGGTTTTCAGAATGGGGGTAAAGGAAAAGGTTGAAAAAAAATTATGTAAAAATTATTAAAAACATTATTTATTATTGTTTATTATTAAGGTAACACTTTACTTGAAGGGGTGTGCATAAGACTGACATGACACCTTCATAATCATGACATGACATGTCATGAATATGAAGGAGGTTTTATGCATGTTTATGACAACTGTCATTAAGTGTCATTCGCTCAGTTATGTCATTTTTAATGCAAATATGACATTATTTGACCTAACCCTATCATGTCATGATTATGTAGGTGTCATGTCAGTCTTATGCACACCCCTTCAAGTAAAGTGTAACCTTAATTAATAATAACAAAATATGGGGGGAAAATTACAGAATTTGTCATTGTCATTCTGCTAAAGACTGGTAAAAAATCATGACATTAATCATAAATATATATAAATATTTATAAAAATATACACAAGGAAATCATCATATTTGGGGTCAGTGGCATTAAAAAGTTTAAGAACATTTGATCTAGATGACCAGCACGATCTGCAGCAGCAGTTTTCAAAAAGACTTCATCCATGCATTTTAATCTCAAACTGAAAATGCAAAACTTTCAAAAGCCAAAGACTAGTGGGTTAGAAACCATACATTACAAGACTCTGAAAATGAGGTTAAACAAATGTAGGGCTTACTTTGAGTTCCAGCAGAGTCTGTAGACCCAGACACACCTCAAATGTGGCGTCCTCTGTGAACAGACAAGAGATGAGACTCAAAATGTGGGAGACAAAGAGAGAAAATGTATCCCCTTTAGGCATCATTTTATTCTTTCTCTAATTAGTAGAGCACATGAGGAGGCTTGATTAAAACTGGTGCCATTAGTAGCTTTATAATATATCTGTATGCAATGCATGCAGAAGACACGGCCGGCACTGTGCCCAGGTCATGTACTCGTCTGTTATGTAATTCCTCTGTGTTGCCCACGTCCCTTTGTCCGAGCTTTCCCAGACTGCTGTCTGAATAGGTCAATGGCTCAGTCTGAAAGCTGAATATACAAGCTGAAGAAATGTATATGACTATGACTATTGCACTCTCATAAGACTTTTCTGTTGCATTAAACTTATATTTAGACATGGCTGGTTGGAACCAGTTCTGACTCTGAGAGTACCGAACTCATAGGAGAATGTCCTGGATGTCTCTCAGCTCTTCTCTGTTCAAATGAAATCTATGAAACATGGGGTAATCGTATATGTTTTCTTGGACAGCGTTTTAAAAAGCAATAGGCAGTGCATTTTCAGAAGTGACTGGAGAAACTTTGAAGTCTGACCTATGACCTGGGCAGTGCATTGCACTCTTTCTCTGCCCAGCTGCAGGTGCAGGGACTTCACTGTCTCCACTGTCGAATCACTGAGCGGCAGCTTGTCATGAGGTTTGTCTTCAAGGTTGGTTTTCAATCTACAGAAAATACAAGCACTTAGGAAATATTGTCATTTTTTGTTTCATATTTTTGTGATACATTTCTTTCAGCATTCTGGATTCTAGAAATGTCAAAAGATCAGCATTTACCTGAAATAAATAAAATTACAAATAATAATAATAATAAATGTTTCTTGATGAACAAATCAGCATATTAGAATGATTTCTTGAAGGATTATGTGACATTGAATACTGGAGTAATGGATGCTGAAAATTCAGCTTTGCCATCAAAGGAATAGATTACATTTTATAATATATTCCAATATAAAACAGTTATTTTAAATTGTAAAAATATTTCCCAATATTACTGTTTTTACTGCATTTTTCATCAAATAAATGCACCCATGGTGAACATAAGAGACTTTTTAATTAAATAAAAATTCATTTGAAAAAACATGTGTCTGTTTGTTCAGTTGATTTCAGTAATTATGGATAAAAAAAATTTTTACAGGAAACTGGACGCTCAGTTTCACTAATAAAATTACATTACATTACAAAATTGATAATGATTGGTGCATGGTTTTTCACTGCAAAACATCAAAAATACCGCAATTTATCAGCAAATTCTGTGTGTGTGTGTGTATAGAATACACTTACCCAAGTCGTCTGCAGCATGTTTTAGCGATGTGGTTGTGTTGGCACCCTGTGTTTATGGATAACATCACCTCTGCATCTTCGCACTGCAAAATAAACATTTGGTCTTTCCCTGATAAAATATATATTTTTTTCCCCCTTGTGATGCCTTTTCTACACCTTTCATGTGACAGGAATTTTAAATAGCAAAACATATTATCAGTCAGAGTCTAACAACATAGCTTAGTCTGCCAGCTAGTTTCACACAGATGCCAAGTTGAGACACTACATTATGTTGAAGCACAGCACAGCATTAGCTTTTGTTCTTTTAAATAGGCAATGCCAGGTTTTGTTTTTGCACCGTCTGACAGTATCAGGATTGATAGTTTAATAATACCGTCTGAGGATAATAGTTCTGGTTAATAATGGACCGTCACTATCAAAGGTACTCCTGACGTTTCGCTTCAGTGAGTCGGTTTATTCTCAGTCTGTCCTTTCACCTGAAATTCCATCAGTGCTTGCAGAATTCAGAGCTAGACAGATGAATAATGACCCTGTGCTTTTGCAACATTTGCTCTTTGGAAGCTCTAAGTGCCTGTTCATGCTGCTTGTTTGACATTTCTGTGTAAATAATTTGTTCGGTATTAACAGAATCAGTGGATTGTTTTTTAACTCATTAGCCATCCGCTTGTCTTCTGATGGATCCTGCATGTTTTGGCTCATACCACATTAACATTTGTGTAAACAAGTCACAGCAGTGAATACTGACTCCAGCTATTAATATGTGTTATTTGTGCCATTTTTCTCAGTAGATCAGCAAAAATTGAGAATAAAAAATGAAATGGTGGTTTTTGTTTTTGTTTTTTTATTTAGGCTTTTCTTACTTCCTATGTGCAAAAATGCACATTTTGTTTGGGGGGAAAATAGACATAAAAGTTTGATTCACTTTTATAAAGTTTGTATATTTTGTATTGTAGTGGAAATAGAATTTATTAAAAATACCTAAAAGTTGTGTCAACACTGTTACAATCATAATTCCCTATTTTAAAAATTATGTACAGTTTAATTTAATAATTAATAATTGTAATAATAATGGCATTTGTACTTAATTTTGTACAGTAATTATGGCCATTAACAAAAACATTTCATTCTCTGAAGTATTTCAGAGAGCATTGTAATAATAATAATGGTAGTTTTCTTAACAGATCAGGGGGGAAAAAACTACGTTTCATTTAGACTTTGTGTTTGCACATATGCACATTATGTTAAAAAAAAAAAAAGATATAAAAGTTTAATTCTTTCCCTAGATATATGTTTGCATAAGTATTTGTATTTTTGTACAGGTTTGTATATTTAAGTTGTAGTGGAAATATAATTTTATTAAAAGCACCTAAAGTTGTCAGTGCTGTTACAATCTTAATTGTACATAAAATTATGTATAATTTAACTTAATATTTAATAATTGTAATAATAATAATGACATCCTTTCAAGTAAATGTGCCCTTGATAAATATGACCATTAACAAAAATATTTGATCTGGATCTGGAATGAAGTATTTCAGAGAGTTGTGTAATAATAATAATAATAATAATAATACAATGTATTGAATAAGTTTAATATTTAATACTTTATTCATTGCATAATAATAATAATAATAGCAACAACAATAATAATAATAATAAAAATATTAGTATTATTATTTAGTTAATTAGTGTCGTGGGAGCTTGAGGGGAAGCCTCAGCGGAGATATTTTGAGGGATTTGGAACCTGTTTGTGGTATATGGTCTCTCAGCATGCATGAGGACTTAATGACAATATGGCTCGACCTACACACAGCTAAAGCGTTGTCAAGCATTGGTTTTGCTCTTTGCCTGTTTTCTAACTACACATTTAATGAGTGAGGGATGAGGTCTGTGTCAGCACTGTTCTACCGTTAAAGATAAATAAGTGGATGAGAGCTTTTTTGCAACATCTTTGAGTTTCCTGTCACTCAAGGTGAGCCGTCACCCCCGCAACTTTCCTACCACATAAAGGGTGGGACGCACCAGAGCGTGCAAACATGGGGGGCCGTTAAGCCCCTCTCACACATTGTTCCGTCCCAGATAGCATGTTTCACAAACACTTGCACAGACACGCAGGTTTCCTTAGATTGTTTCACACTTGTTCCTTCCTCTGCTAGGTTTCTAGTGCTGTGTTGAAAGTGCTTTTGTTGCAGTGCAAGACACCCTGAATTAAACACGTCCACAAACACATTGAGGTGACATCATGTAAGGTTAAAATTAAAGGAGTTTGTTTCTTCATTGGAACAGATTTGGAGAAATTTAGCATTACATGACTTGCTCACCAATAGATCCTCTGATATGAATGGGTGCCGTCAGAATCAGAGTCCAACGGCTGATAAAAACATCACAATAATCCACAAGTAAATCACACGACTCCAGCCCATCAATGAATGTGTTGTGAAATGAAAAGCTGTGTGTTTGTAAGAAACAAATCCATCATTCCAGCTAATATATGAATCCTCGATCCATAATATTGCTTTCTCCAGTGAAAAAGTCATCTCGTCTGAATCAGGAGAGAAATATGCACAGATCAAGCACCATCACACAGTCTCTAGAAAACCGTTCTAAACAAATATGTCAGTGGATTTTGATGTGAGAGGACAACACAGGATGGAATTTTTCACGGGAGGAAGCATTATTATGGATTATGGGCTAGTACTTTGACCAGAAGCAATAGTTTAAAGTTAAAACATCTTAATGATGGATTTATTTCTGATAAACATGCAGCTTTTCGCTTCACAAGACATTAATTGATGGACTGGAGTCGTGTGGATTACCGAGACATTTTTATCAGCTGTTTGGACTCTCATTCTGACGGCACCCATTCACTGCAGAGCATCCGTTGATGAACAAGTGATGCAATACTACATTTCTCCAAATCTGTTCCAATGATGAAACAAGCTCATTCCATCCGAGATGTAAAAGAGTTTGAGTGCATTTTCAGCAAATCTTCACTTTTGCGTGAGCTATTCCTTTAAGTGAAGAAATTCGTTTCTTAGATATTTTTTTTTTCTCATTTAAATTGAAGAATAAAAATGCGAAATGGAGCAAAACTCCTAGTGGATGCTATAAAAACAGTTGAACTCGGTGAGATACTCCCTTTGTGAGTTGTGTTATGTCTTTATTTGATTGCCGCTATTAAATGTCTGTGTATGTGGGTGCACTGGTGCGTGTGTGATACATATAATGATGGCAAGTCTGCGTAGAGCCAAAATAGTGCATGACTTCAAAGTGAAACTTATCTTTGCAGAAGAGGAGGCATGAACCACTATGGTGGATTTGCTACGTAAAACGCTGCCCCACTTATCTGGCTCTTCATTACCGAAGCTTTAATTAGATGCTGATGGTTTCTTTCCGTCTTTCAGTTCACCTATGATAATACGACTGCATGTGTATTCCAGAACATTCAGTTCATTTGAAATTCAGATGACAATTTTCATTCATTTAACTTAAATCTGGGTCTTATTGCACAACTTTTACTTCATTATGACCAAATGTTTTTTGTATAATAACATTGTTTCCGGCAATAGCGTTCCTTTGTAGTTGTGCTAGTTTCATGTCTCTTGTATTTCTTTATGGTCTCTTTCTTCTCACATAATAAATGTAGAATACCGTACACAAATTAAACTCTGCTAACTATGCATTTGGCCTTATATGCATTATTACCTTGCTGTGAGCTGGACAAGCTAAGGTAATATATTTTCGTGATTGTCTAATTTGAGTTCAGTACTCTGGTCTTGTTGCGTTTAATAAATGTTGTTCTTTTGAACTTCCTATTCATCAAATAAACTTGAAAAAAATATATTGTGGCTTCCATAGAAATATTAAGCAGCACAATTTTTTTCAACTTTGATAAGAAAAAAAAAATTTGTGTTTTTTTTAAGCAGCAAATCAACATATTAGAATGATTTCTGAAGGATCATGTGACACTGAAGACACTGAAATATATTAAAATAGAACACAGTTATTTTTAAATTGTAATACAATTTCACAATATTACGTTTTTTATTGCATTTTTGATTCAATAAATGCTTCTTTCAAAAACATTTAAAAATCTAATCGACCCTGGACTTTTGAATTGTACAAGATATGACCCAAAATTATGTCTTATAATAATATCTCATTTTGGGTATTATTTAGTTCCTTCTGTCCTTGTGTTAAAGTTGTTATATCACCATACAATGAGTCACTAGCATCCCAGTTACGTCATCTGTATTGTAAACTTGGCATGAGGTGCTTCACTGATTTGGGCTTTTTAAATGCATACTGGCCCTCTAAAACCCTCTCAAACCCGACCGTCGAGAACAATCGGCTGCAAGGAATATTAAACCGTGAGTCATACGGAGCCAGAGCTCGCGTTTTGTCATTATGACACGCTGTTATCGCTTCTATTATGGACACAGACAGCTGAAAAAGGCTGAAAAGAGCGCAGCTCATCAGTGTGAATGCCTACCTTACACTGGACCACTAGAGCTGAAAGGGTGGATGCTCTCTCGCCCTCTTTGAGACCTTTCTTCGTCTCATCTTCCATTTTATTTTTCTGTTTGGGCTCTGTCTTTCCACCTGCATCGCTGCTGTCCCCTTCATCTTCATCATCCTCGTCCTCATCAGACCTCAGGCTCTTCTCGCTCTCCTCCGGAGACTCCCTCTCCTCCGTGGAGTCATCCACCGTGCTCTCGCTCCTCTCCTCCGGCTCTCCGCCCTCTTTGCTGTCTGCCAGGGGTGAGCGAATATGAGATGGGACGTCCCGGGCCTCTCCACACAAACGTGGAATGTTGCCCTCCAGGAGACGGCGCTGAACGATGCTATGGGGTTGCTGTATTAGGCACACAGGAATAGGAAACTATGTTAGTAATGTGTTAGTCATTTTAGGCTGTGTTTGAAATTGCATACTACTATAATACTGCAGTTTGCATGTTTTTGAGAGTATGCAGATTTTCTGTACACTTGGAGAACCTGGATGTTCTGCTACATTTGACAAATACTGTATTCCTCAATGCAATGCACTAGACTTAAAATTAAACAAAAGTAATGTTAATCTGTTTTTTTTTTTTGCACTCAATATTTGACAGTCAATATTTGATATATTTTTTTTTGCATTCAATCCACTTTTGTGTCAAATATTGATTAAATTAAATTCTATAAAAAATCTAATTATTAAAAATATTTTTTAAAAGAATGCATCAATAATAATAAAATATCATATAAAATTATAAATTACATTAGGCAAAACAAATGTTAAGTATTACATTAAATTAAAACATAAAATATTATATACAATGTTAATATTAAATTAAATTAGTAAAGTATTAAATTAAAATGTAAAATATAAACAATATACATATTAAATTACATTTTATTATTAAATTAAATATTAAATGAAACTATAAAATATGTACAATATTAAATTAAACTTTAAAATATGTATAATATAAATAATAAATTAAGTTTTAATATTAAATTAAATATTAAATTAAAATAAAATATATGTACAATATTAAATAAGATATTAGTATTAAAGTATTACATTAAATATAAAATATGCACAATATAAAGATTACATTAGGTTTTAATATTAAGTTAAATATTAATAAAAATGATTGTCTTGTGTCAACAACCCATGCTTTTTATTTTATTTTATTTATTTTTCCTGTCAGTCAAACTACTGGGGAAAATAATTTCTAATTTATAAGAAAGTAATTTTGATCAGTAGGATACTCAGGCATCATAAGTAAGTACCAGTGGAGCAATTTTGTAGAATATTATTCAGCTGAGCACTTTGAAAATACATGTTAATTGTTTTTCCTTTTTTACATTGCTGCAGTTTGAAGGCCTGTGGGAAATAAAACAAGTTCATGTTTTGTAAGTCCGTTTTTCATCATTGCAGAGTTAGACAGTAAACAAGTGAAGTAGACAGAGAGTCATTGAGTGCTGAAGTTAACTCCATTACCAATGATGACGGCGCCCATCACTTTAATTAGGCCTACTGCTGAAATCTGGATGTCTGATTTGGCCATGAACATTGTTCATTCCCGAAAGACATCGTTAACTTCTAGCATGTTTCCTAAAGTGGAAAGTCAACCTTCTTAGAGCAAATGTGCAGTTTTAACAAATTGCTGCAATTCAAGTCTTCTTTGACAGACATATTTTATAAATACCAGTATAACACTAAAAGTAAACATCTCAAAATAAAATTTCTCATAGCTTTCTGGGTTCCTGATGAACTTGATGGGGAGAAGCAAAACTGATGCCTTTATGAAATTTTTTTTTGGGCCTTTTGATTCTATTATTCTGCTTTATTTCTTTTGGCTAGATAGCATAATATCTCAGATTTATTTGAGAAACAAATCCTTGTTGTTTATGACAGATAAGTGATTATTAGATACAGAAGGCAATCTGTGCAGCTGTAGAAGTGCTGTGTTACTGTCTATGCGATTGCTTATACCTGTAACTTAGTTAGACTACAGCTGTCATTTCAACAGCAGAGCGACCCGAGGACACCAGACTGCGATTTGATCTGCTTTTAAACGTTCTCTGCCTCTCTAATAATACAATTATCAGGACCTCTTGAAAGGACCACTCAGATATTCTCAAAGGGGAAGCTGAAAAGACAGAGAAACCTAGATATTTCCTTCCTTTTCTATCCCATGCTTTCATCTGCTACATGTAGTGCTGCTCTTTTGTAACTCAAAACATATACTCATCCTGTTCAAAAATTCAGCTTGAGATGGAAGTAGATAAGAATACATATATTAATCAATATAATAAGTAAAATATAAAAAAAAACTAATAAAAGATTGTCATATAAAAATATTTATTTAAATTAGGCAAATTAATCATCATCGTCATCATCATCCTCATCATCTCCAATATAAATAATTAATCTATAATATTCAATTAAAATTAAATTTAAAATTTAAAATATGTACTAAAATATACATATTGCATTAAGTTGTCATTTTAAATGAAATATTAATAAAATTATGTGACAAAAATTTTTGATTCTACTGCTTGAAATGTTTATGGGAAGATGGGAGAAGATGGCGCCACGCATGGCTGCCTCAGTTTTTAGCTTCTTGGTACTTTTACTATTTTTGTTTGTTTGTCCTGTTTTGAGTACCTTTTTTCTGATCAGCTTTACTAGGGACGAACTCCTAGACTTCAGAAATAGCACACCAAATAACTTTTTGCAGACTTTTGAGCATTCAGACGTTTTACTGGACATTCTAGTCGGAGGAGCTGTGATCTTATACAAGTGATTCTAGCTACGCAAATGAGGGAAACGCGCGCTCGTGAAATTCTGGCAGCACGGTTTTAGGACTCCTCTGCCGAGAATTCATCTGGCGAATCTCCGTTCCCTAGCAAATAAAACAGACAAACTTCTACTCCTCACCCGCACAAACAAGAACTTTTTAAACTCTGCTGCGCTTTGCTTCACGGAAACCTGGTTGAACGGAGCCATCCCGGACAGCACGCTTCATCTAACGAGCTTTAGTGTGGAAAGGCCTGAAAGCCATCACCAGCTACAAGACCCCATCCTCCAGCACTGTGGAGAATCAACTTTTAGCTGACGGTTTGAATGAGTTTTACTGCAGGTTTGAAAAGCCTGGTCTCACACCCTACACCCATCTCACAAACACAGCCATCAACACCCTCTCCCCTACTGCTTCTCAGCCTGCACTTAAGATCTGTGAAGATGATGTACGTAAAGTCTTCAGGAAACAGAAGATCATGAAAGCCAAAGGCCCAGACGGTGTCTCTCCAGCCTGCCTCAAAGCCTGTGCTGTCCAGTTGTCATCCATCTTTACACTGATCTTCAACAGATCACTGGAGCTGTGTGAAGTCCCCTCCTGCTTCAAATGCTCCACCGTCATCCCTGTACCCAAGAAACCAAAAATCATGAGACTAATTGACTACAGACCTGTTGCTTTAACGTCTGTGGTCATGAAGTCATTTGAGAGACTGGTGTTGACCTACTTGAAGGACATTACTGGACCCTTGCTGGACCCCCTGCAGTTTGCTTTGAGCAAACAGGTCTGTGGATGATGCAGTCAACATGGGACTGCGCTACATCCTCCAACATCTGCACAAACCAGGGACTTATGCAAGGATCCCGTTTGTGGACTTCAGCTCCGCTTTTAACACCATCATCCTCCTGATCAAACTGACAAAGCTCTCTGTACCCACCTCCATCTGTCAGTGGATCACCAGCTTCCTGACAGACAGGCAGCAGCTAGTGAGGCTGGGAAAACTCACATCCAACACCCGCACCATCAGCACTGGAGCTCCTCATGGGTGTGTGCTCTCCCCACTGCTTTTCTCCCTCTACACAAATGTCTGCACCTCTAAATATCCCTCTGTCAAACTCCTGAAGTTTGCATATTACACCACAGTCATCGGCCTCATCCAGGACGGCGACGAGTCTGCTTACAGACAAGAGGTTGAGCAACTGTCTGTCTGGTGCAGTCAAAACAACAACCTGGAGCTGAACACGCTCAAAACTGTGGAGATGATTGTGGACTTTAGCAGAAACCCGCCAGCACTCCCCCCTCTCACCATCATGAACAGCACTGTGGCAGCAGTGGAGTCATTCAGATTGCTGGTCACCACCATCTCACAGGACCTGAAGTGGGACATTCATATTGACTCCATTGTGAAAAAGGCCCAGCAGAGGTTGTACTTCCTTTGTCAACTGAAAAAGTTCAACCTTCCACAGGCGCAGAAGACACCGTTTTCCTCAGCTGTTATTGAGTCGGTTCTGTGCATTTCGATAACTGTCTGGTTTGGGTCAGCCACCAAATCAGATATAAGAAGACTGCAACGGACTGTTAGGACAGCTGAAAGGATAGTTGGTGTGCACCTGCCCAACCTTCAGGACTTGTACAACTCCAGAGTGAAGAAACAGGCAGGTAACATCATCACAGACCCCTCTCACACACAACTCCAGAGTGAAGAAACAGGCAGGTAACATCATCACAGACCCCTCTCACCCCGGACACAACCTGTTTGCATTTCTCCCTTCAGGCAGACGCTACAGATCTCTGTGCACTAGAACATCTAGGCATAAAAACAGTTTTTCCCCCATGCATGCAATCTCCAGCTTAAACAGCTAACACAGAAATGATCACCTCTCTTCTGTAATTCTTTTCTTAATAACTAATTATTGCTTCTATTTCAAGTATTATGTAAATACATATTTTTTTTTTATACAGCTGTATATACAGTAAATAATGCACAAATATGTACATAAATATTTTGTTCCAGATGTATACCACATTATAATTTTTATTATAATTTTTTTGTTTTTCCTTAGACTTATTTAAATGTTCTTTCTGTTCTCAATGTCATATATGTATGTATGTATGTTTGTTTGTACCAAGATCTCCTAAAAAAAACACAAATTCCTTGTGTGTTTGCACTTACTTGGCGAATAAAGCTTAATAATAATTGAGTAAGATGTGCTGCATATTCATATGCATTTATTTATTTTTTTTGTTATTTGATTAGGTGGTCGGAGAAAAATAACAACATGTACAAAAGGGTCTATGAAAAAGAATGGAATGAAATAAAGCTTCATAATTCAATTACATGAGCATTTAATCAGAAAGACTTATCAAATTGTTCATCCTGTGCTTGTGTCAACATTTTTCTACTATCGTCAGCTCACTAAAACATTATCACTAGGTATTTCCTCCAGATATACACTCACAATAACACTATTGATCCGTGGCTGTGGGTTTGATGGCGTATAATAGCATTTATATAATAGACTTTTGTATATTGATTGAAAAACAGTGCAGTTGTTCATGTGGCCGACAGCAGAATCCCACGCCACAATGAGAGCTTTGTACCTTTTGACTTTTTGATATAAGATCAGCCTTTGTGGAAACTCATTTTTTCAATAGATATGTCTTCAAGACTTACAGATTCGTAGATTGTCATCTTCTGTCATCAAATAAAGTCACAGAGGTTGCGGCAATCTGTTTTCTTATTCATTGAGCTTTACAAAGTCCAATACCATGTGATCAGACACTTTGTGATTTTTCCAATAATTCTGATCCACATAAAACTACATCTTGACATAAAGTCAAAGGCTGAGATGACATTGCAAAGCTCATTTTATCCCAGCATAATGAGATGACCTCCACAAGAGCCCTTACGTTCCTGTTGACACCCTCTTACAAAATGAGAAAAAACATCCAGCTGTGTCTTGCTGTGTCAATGCTACATATCTTTATTGCTGCTGTACATCCAAATGCAGGTAAATTAGATTGTTATAATTGAGTTTATTACATTGCCTGAAAACAAATGCATTGCTCTGTCCTACAGTTAGACAGACTAATCACAACTAGTTCTGTTTGACTTTCTCTCTGCTCACTCAGATGGCCATTGGTAGAGTGTGGGTAAACAGAAAAGCTGAAAGGTAAATGCCAGCGTCAGCGCTGTTGCTCTGCTGTTTGTTGGTTTCATAAGGGCATCATTGCATTGATCTGCTTTCAATTAAAGTTGTGTTTAATGAGAACGCAGGTGAAGTTAGACCTTTTAGAAGTTAGACTTTAGCCTAAAAAAACATCCGCCCTGCAACATCAGCCATCAGAGTTAAGTCTAAATGAATCTCTGGCAGCCTTTCACTTTAGATCTGAATGGAAAATACAGTTGAGAAAAGACTTGTAGAGTACAGTGGCCATAAGTGGATATAGAATGTTTTATATATGTATTTTACTGGAAAAGAATAATGTGGAAAGCTAGTGTCACGGAACACCATAATTGGCCATAAAAGGTTTTTGTTTTATTTAATTTAATTTTATTATTATTATTATTTTTTTTTAGATAATATTAATGTTAAAAACTAGTGGAAAACGAAACTGGCGTTATCTGGAAAGAAGCTTTATTCCTGAAAGTTTTCAGTAATTCAAACTGAAAAAGTAATCTTATGAAATTTGTAGGTCTCTGTAGGAATATCAGCTGTAATCGCTTTCACTTATTCTTCCATAGTCTTAATTGTCTAACTTAGGAAGAGACTACAAAATGCTTTTACCAATAATAATTGATTTCATGTAGACCCAGTGCTACTCAATACGATCCACTGTGTTTGTTTCTCATCTGCATGTGGCATTAGCTCATTTTCCCCTAGTAACCATCAGATTAATTGTGCTGTAATGAACATCATTACAACGGTCTTCTTTTTAATGAGGTGTGTGTCCATGCATGTGTACGTGTTTAAATACTCTGGCTAATTCATATTCAGTGCGGTTGGGAGGGATTCCATTTTGCAACAGTGGAAGGTTAATGGAGAAGTGAGGATGGATGAATGATGGAAGCTCTTGAGTGCTTTTGACCTCATGACTCTTCTGATTCAGCCTTACATCTGAGAATGAGGTGTTAAGACAAGAGGCTTGAGACAAGAGCATTATACTGAATACTATAATTAGCCATAAAAGGATTTGATGTTATTTTATTGAAAAAAATAATGTTGAAAACTAGTGTAGAATGCTTTTTTTTTTAAAGGATTTTATTTCATTTATAAGACAAGAGGGTTGAGACAAGAGCATTATGGAAGGTCCACCTGTAGGAGTACACCTTTATTTGCTATATATTATATTATATTGAAAAAAATTAATGTGGAAAACTAGTGCACTGAACACCATTTTTATTTTATTTCATTTTATTTAATTTTTTGTTATTATTTTCCACCTTTTTAAAACATAAATATATAAATAAAGGTGTGCTTTATTCTTAATTCTAGAAACTCTATATCTATCTGTCTGTCTGTCTGTCTGTCTGTGTGTTTGTGTGTTAATATGTAATTATTTATTCATTGCATCCTAAGTCTTACTACTGCAGTATTCTTAGATAATTTACTGGAAAAATAAGAACAAATGTACTGATTAATGCAACAGTTTTGCATTGTGTACATGTAAGGTGAATTCAAATCAAACAGCTTCGGTCTGGTTTTATATAAAACTTCATTACCCATGTTCTCTTTATCTGGGTTCACTCACAGAGCAGAGCACATTGATTTTGACAGGATTGATCATAGCATTATGCTCCTCTATCTCTCTTGCCCTATTTCCATGTTGCCTTGATAGAGCGATGCTTTTGTGTGGTTCTGATAGTTGTCGATTTGAAAAGACTCCGTAACCTTGTGCATCAGATTATATAAAGTCATTGACACACCAGATAAAAAAAATTAAAATCTCTAGTCATAGACATAGAAATGGCCACCTTTCATAATATGACTCTTATTATACCGTCAATGTAAAACAGTCACGTAAGGGTGACAGAATACATTTACGAAACATTATGCTTACAAGAGCAGTTTTTGTGTGTATTTTATTCAGTGTAACTTGGATCTTATATATATATATATATATATATAAAGACTTCTTAATTGTAATTTTAAAGTCAGATATGCAATGGACAGATTATGATCATGCAAATCTCCCCTCTAAATCTATTCAGTCCCACTAGAATAATTATTTAAAAATCCATTGTAACTTCTGGATGCTGCGAGAGCTCATATGAATGATTCATGATTCGTAGGTCTTGGGTGTTGTTTTCTAATTCAGGGGCGATTGTCGTCTCTGGTCTGTATGAGAAAAATCTTTGCTCGACCCGACAGAGCTGATCATTCTATTATCAGAAAGCATGTTTGGTCTAGAACAGCATGTCCAAAATCAGTGTACTGTTGAATTGTTGGTAAATAGAGGTCAGTGGCTATTAAGGTTGAAATGACTGGAGTTTGTAGCATGGGTCATTGCATTGTGTCACTTTCACAACATTTTTGTTCCAAAAGTTTATATTGTTGCCACTAATTGAGCAATGACCTGCGTGGGCTGGATAGATTTGTTCAGGTACTATTTCTTGAGTTTAGTCTACTTTGAGAGAATCGTATTAATGGGTGAATCTCACAAACCCTGTATTTATTTTTTACTGCTAGACATAAAATAAAAAAGCCATAATATGTTGCATTAAAATATTTAAACTTATATTAAGTTGATCTGATGAAGAAACAAACTCATTTACATTTTGGATGACCTGAGGATGAGCTAAATTTCCTATTCCTTAAAACTATTATTTTAAGAGCATTCTCCCATCAATTTTCATGACCCTTCAATGATATAAATTCTTATTCCTTTAATGCAGGACAATAGAAAGTATATTACAGAAAGTCTATTGTTTTATAATTTTAATAATGAAATGAGAAACCTCACTGAGAAATACCAAAACGTGTATTGCACTAGTTAATAATTTGAATGTAATTCATTACTATAACCATTATGCATTTATTTATGTGATGTATTGATATTAACTGAACCTATGAAATATTTTGGCAATAAAAAAGGTTTGATATGGACATTTTTCCTTTGGCTACTTCTTTTGATTGAATCCTTATAAAGAGCACTATTATGGAAATAAATGAGGGAAATGAAGCGAATAATTGAATCCTTTAAGGTTTAATATAGACTATTGTCTTCAAAGAATTTAATGAGGATATAGAGTGCATTGTAATGAGAATAAATGTAATTGTCATGTAAAAAAGTCACAAGGCAAAAAAAAAAAAAACACTGTACCTTGAACAGCCTTCATTTTTTTTTTATGCTAACTGTTTCATTTTCTCATTTCTGGGGTGAAATGTGACCTGGGCATGATTTAAGCCTTTGCCCCAAAAAAGATTTCTCTCTTTGTGTGATTATCGGCTAATAGCTCATTATCAGACGGCAACAGGCTCCTCTCTCTCATTCAGAGTCATGTGACCTGCCTAATGGCTGCTCTCCCCTTCTGATCTCCCGCCCCAGCACCAGGCATCCACTGACACACAACATGCACAGCCAGCTGCTCACTCTCTTTCTTCTCTGTTCTCTTAGCCCTTTCCCTTGCCTTCCCTTCTGCGAAGCTATTGTACAGCTGTTTATTTCCCCCCCGACACAGGTAGTATTTTTAGCATCTATCCTAAAGGAACATTTTGTATCTCAGCTCCTGTCAGTCCCCCAGAGATGGAGAAGAGGGGTAGAGGAGAGGGAAAAAGGCTCAGCCATTCATCAAGTAAACCTAAAAATTTGTGCTAATTTCTCATTAGCAAAACAGGACCAATGAGGCCTCTGAGGGATTATAGTTGGGACACAAGGCTCTCATTACTCACTTTTAAACTATTTTGTTTTTGTGTCAATAGTAGTTAAGGGATAATGCTTGACAGTGTGATTACCAACAATGATTACCCTGACGGGGCTTTTTTTTGCGATATTCACCGGATAACTGTACATTTTCTTGCTTATTACATGGCTTTTTACCAATTGAATAAATAAAATAGTGATTATTTAGGTCATTACAAAAATACTTGACTGTAGAATGTTGCAGCAATCAGAATCAAGTACTCAAGAGTGCCATGTAATAACAGATACAAGTTTATTTGATTAGCCAGTGCACTAGACATCACACTCATAATTGCTTGGAGCAGTGGTACTACCTGCTGCTAAATCCTCAGCTTCACAGCAAAAGAAACCAGATTTTACCTGAGTAATGAATGTAAGCTTACAGCATATGTTGAATGGGATGCAATAAAAAGACAGAATAATGTAGAGAGACGTCTTTTTATTGAGCTGTTCTCATGGGCAGCATGCAAAAACATAACGCAACAAGTGTACACTGACTGATGATGTAATGATTCGCTCTACTTTTTAGTGACTCTAAAACATAAAATGTGATCATTTTAGTCTGATTCCCAAACTAATGAATCTTAATGAGAAACATTTAGTGTGATCAGTGCAGTCTGATTCCCAAACTAATAACTCTAATGAGCCGGTTCTTTTTAGTGAATCAAATGTTTAGTCTGATTCCCAAACTTATAAGTGGTTCTTTTAATGAATACTTTAAAAATACGAGTTACCATTTTTTTTATCTGTCTGATGATGAACACTTACATTACATTTATTGAATCAACATCTGACTCTGTTGTTTCAACGATGTCCGTTTTTTTGTCATTTTGTATCATTACTTATACACACTTAACGTTCAAATATAAATATATATATATATATATAGTGTAATAATTGTAGGACTAAATATAAATTCTGCAGAAACCACTGACATGTAGTAGGCTTGCTGTGAGTCACGTGCTAAAACACACATTCAATCATTGTCTGCCCACATGATTTCTTCAAATGGTGAGAAATGTGCGGCCTTGGACTAATTCAACAGATAGTGGCAGCATAAACAGCACACACTTCTTCAGTGCATTAGGAAACAGTGTAAGGAAGATAGGGTTCTCTCTCTTTTAGTCCATCCACATCTCCTGCGCATGAGTGCCGATCTAAGTGTGCCCTTTTCATGCTCACTGCTTTGCTCTCTGCGTTCACAGCAAGAGAGAACGAGGGAGTAGAGAGAGAGAGAGGGAGAAGAAGGGATTGCATAGGGCCTAAGGCCCAAAGAGCTGAAACAAACCTACGGTTACATAACAAGAACAATTTCACGTGACACTCGTGAGTTAACGAGAGCAGGAAACCAGAGGGACTTGAGAACACTTTTACTATCATTGCCCTCACATATAGACACACTTCATTATTTAATTCATAATTTTATAGGATATGATTCTTTGAAATAGACTCAATGGCAGTTGTTCGGCCGGCACAGGAAGTAATATACTTATGGGGTCCTGTGCCTGCTGAGCAACTGCCATTGAGATAAATTTGTATGAAATAGCTTTCTACAGTTATATAGACCTCCTTGATTTGGACTCTTGTGGTTATAGAAATGCTGTGGAAACGTTTTCATATGCAATACATACAATTATAACGACAAATTTAATTGGTGTTCAACCTCTCCAAATTTCTCTGTATTTCACACCCTTCCGCTTCATCCATCTGAACACATACTGCAGGATATAATCTTCCTTTTGCCCTTAAGAGGTACACAGCCCACTGTACAGTGCAACAAGACAGTACCATCTGTCTAACTGTCAGTAGGTATTTGTCTGTCCCTCTCGCCACGGAAGGACAAGCGTGACATATCTGTGCCATTGGTGAACGTCAAGATCGGATCCAGTGAATAATTGCTTATGACAGCTTCACAAAGCAGGCAGGAGACAGAGAAAGAGAATTGTTTTGTTGTTGTTGCTGTTTGACGTAACACAAGCCAGATGGTGATTTTAAAAACAGCTGCACAGACAGTAACACAAAACAGAATATGATATTCCTTGAGACACATTGAGCATTTAAATTGCTTTAAGGCAAACCATTCCACTGTCTGTGACAGCCAGTGTAAGGTCCACACACTTGGCCCAAGGAAGGTATCCAGTGGTGTATCTTTAGCTCCCACATTTTAGAGACTCGGACATTGTAAGCTGTGCACACAAGCTTCAGCTCTTCCCTGCTGTGCGCGGAGATCATTTAAATGCATTCTCTAATCATAGGCACACACATATAAACACATTCGTGCATGCCTGTGCACAATGGCACACTGATATTCTGAAGGTTTCTTGGAGTGCACCCTGGGAGTTTGGGTATGTGCCATCTAATCAGAGTAGTGGCTAGAGATGACAGTGGGACAGTTATTATGCCGGAGAGACAGAACCAGTACAATTCAATGACTTTTAATGAGGGAGAGGATATCAGTAATTTAACAGAACATTTGCTCTTGGTTTATTATTGGCCCATTGTTAGGTAGTAAAAATTTACAAACCTACATTGTGGGGACCTTGTGGTGCCACTGAGACTTCATAAAGGGACCGACATGGAAAAAAGTGCCTTTAAGTATTAGGATTAGGGGTAAGATATTATAATTATCTTGCCATGAGATAAACCATTATGTGTGTGTCCACCAATATTTCTGTCTAAGTTTCTGATGTTGATGACAAAGTATGTGGGGAAAAGCTAGAGAGCTTAAGCTGTGAGAAATCTTGTGTGGAAAAAAGCAGCTCTGATTCATTCATGAGAGGATTCATTTGCATACCGTTATGGAGATTTCAACTCCATGGCCATATATTATTATTTTTTTGTCTTGCTTATGTAACCTCAACAAGTTTTTTTGAGTACAAAAATCAGTAATAAAGGTCTAGATAATATTATTTATTATTATTGATCATTTATTTATTATTTTATTATTAATTATAACAATTAGTTCAAGCCCTCAGTCTGAATCAGTAATATGCATTAAAAGTAGGCATTGTCAGTGTTTTTTTTCTGCAGGGTAAATCGTTACACCAGTAGTGGGCGATAAGTGACATCTTTATGAATCATTCCCTGCGTCTGAATATGTGTACTATAGAGTAGTAGAAAACAGTATGTGAAAATAGTTTGTCTGAATGCATAGTATTCATAAAACAGTTGGCGAAAAGTATACCCGGATGACCTACTGCTTCCAGCGAGATTCTGCAGTGTGCCTCCTAATGGACACTTTATTATCCCATTAAGCCACGGAAGAGGAGTTGTGAATGACAGTGAAGCAACGCAAATGATGCTGTAGTCACATGGCAATGACAACATGGCAGATCTAGTACGCCTGGATTTTATTCATACTACACCGTCTCATAATATATAGACCATACTTTTTCTTGTGTCGTGAGGAAAGTTCTTTATCAAATGTAGTACCTACTCAGAAAGTATGAGATTTCAAGCACAGTTGCTGACTCAGTCAACTGATTAGTTAAAAAAATGCTGATTTATTTAGGAAAGAAACAAGCAATGTCCGAATAAGTGAGTCATTGAATTATTCAACCAGCTGTTCCATTTGATTGAAGTGATTTATTCAGGAACGGAGCACTGATATGTACGACAGTCTGCTTTGTGTTGCAATATTTTCATTGACAGAGCAAAAACACAGAAGTGGACATAATATATAAATGTAAATAACTCCATGTTAACTTTTTGTTAAAAGAATTGTATATAAAAGCAACATTCATAACACCACTCGTGTGACATTACTTAATTATATATTGTAACTAATTATATATTTTGTATATTTTTTTCATTATTTTTTGAATAAACATATGCATAAATAAAATGTTTCTTCTCAGGTGACCAAAGGGTGTAGTAATTATAATAATTAGCTTGATTCAAGTACAAAAGAAGTCAATGGGAGGTCCTCACCATGATATAAACCATGACATGTGTGTGCCTGTGTGTGAAAGTGTGTGACTCATCTACCAGCATGGAGGGGAAGCTGAATACTGGATCTACTGATGTGTCAGAAACATTCACTGCCTTGTCTGGAGCGCTAAATAATGAATCATATCAGCATTGCGTGATGGGATGCAGAAACATTTGAAACTGTTTACCGATTTGCATATAATTTTTTGTGTAAAACTGCATGCATGCATCCTTTCACATATTCACACACAGTATTTACATAAGTAAATTCATAACTGCCTCAACCATTTTATGCTTGAACAAAAGAGCCACTCACCAGGTTTTTGGAGGTTCCCAACCTCTTCAGCCCATCCAGAGGCAGAAGATCCGCGGAGTCCTTGTGCATGAACTGGGTGGCCTGTTTCAGTCTCCTCTGCTGGTGCATGATGGCTTTGTCCCTCATCTCTAACTCCTTCTTGCCCTCACTCATGGTTTTCGTTTATAAAATGCTAAATAAACAGAGCTACCCACTAAAACGGGCTCTAATGAAGCTTATTGTGGCACTGCAGTGACGGGTGAAAGCCAGCAAGACCGTGACCCTGATACACAGCAAGACAACCTCGTGCACGCTCCCCCTAAAGCATACACATGTGAACGCATGCAGGCATTCAGTTGAGGTATCAAAAATGGCCAATTTTCCTCTAGATAGCAACTTCTAACCAAACATGAATTGGAATTACTCCGATTAGGTCCCTTATTGTAGCTTGTAATCTGTCCTGTGGCAGGTGATCCTGATAATCTTCTCCTGTTGATTGACAGCTGTCAGTCCCGTGCAGTGATTGGCGTGGTTGTCATGGTGAAGGGCGTGTGATTGTTGAGAGCTTCGGTCCGTCTGCGTCCCAGAGATGTTCAAACTGTCCTTGCAGCGCTGCAGAGGCGAACTGTCCTCCCCTCTTTAGGTATCAAAAATGGCCAATTTTCCTCTAGATAGCAACTTCTAACCAAACATGAATTGGAATTACTCCGCTTAGGTCCCTTATTGTAGCTTGTAATCTGTCCTGTGGCAGGTGATCCTGATAATCTTCTCCTGTTGACTGACAGCTGTCAGTCCAGTGCAGTGATTGGCGTGGTTGTCATGGTGAAGTGCGTGTGATTGTTGAGAGCTTCGGTCCGTCTGCGTCCCAGAGATGTTCAAACTGTCCTTGCAGCGCTGCAGAGGTGAACTGTCCTCCCCTCTTTCCCTCTCATTTTCTGTCTCTCCTCCCCTCCTCTCGCTGTCTCCACCTCCCCCTTTCTTTCTCCACCTACCTCTCTTTCGCACTCTCTCTTCTCTCATGCTCTCTGCCATGTGTCTCTCTTCATCTTGCTCTTTCTATATCAGCTTTTCGAAGTGACTTCTGTCGGTAGGTAACATTAATTGGAATGATGAAGGCTCCTTTGAAATACTTCGTTTAGCCTTCATCTTTGGTCTTCTCATTCTCACACACACACATGTGTGGCAAAACTGTTGGAAACCTACTTAAAGTGCAAAAATAGATTTATAAATAGTTACCCAAAATAGGTGATATGTACACACCAGGGCTGCTTTGATTTAATTGATACCGTTAAATACAGTAAAAAAAAAAAAAAAA
>NW_015634010.1:1204686-1264686 GCF_001515625.1 Sinocyclocheilus rhinocerous
AAAAAAAAAAAAAAAAAGAAAAGTCATATTGTGTTCAGAAAATTACTTTTCTATTTTAATACATTTTAATTGGTTGGGGACCTCTGCTATAGACTGAATAATTCAGGGCACAGTAGCAGTAGTCACTGATAGCAGTAAGGCTTTACTTTTTGTATTTTGAAACATTACTGTGATTCAGTTTAAGTGAAGTGATCCAGTCATTGGCTATGATTAACTGGTGTTCTATGTGTATCAAAACAGCTATATGAAGCTACATTGAGAATTGTGAGAGACCCAGAGCAGATGTGACTTGTTAAATCAGTCTACTGAGGTAGAACAAGCTGTTTCTGCTGCATTTCTTCCAGCTTGAGACCTGCAATCCGTCAGAGAGTCAGCTCACTACAGCAGTGACACATTAAAGGCAATGCAGGGCTTCGTTTCTTCGGCTCTGATTTGCTGGAGATGTTATCAGTTGGCCACATGGTGTACAAGAGACAATCAGTAAAAGACACACTCCCCTCACACAACCCCCCAACTCCCAACCAGTACAAATCACGCTGCTGGCTATTTGAAAAGAGGTCACTGTAATACCGAAGAATCACTACTTTTTGCAGCCTGTTCTTTATCTGGGTACTCAATAAATATTGTGCATGTTTTTGATGTGTTTTTGTTGGTATTTATAATCTTAATTGTTTTAATACGTAAATACTCTATTCATTTGCATGTGCATTATGTGCATTTGTAGTGAATAACAGAACTGTGTGTGTGTGTGTGTGTTTGTGCACGTGTGGTGAAAATATACTAAATTAAGTTGTAGTGCCACCAAGTGGCTGTATTATTATAGCAAGGACATAAGGACAACCAGGACCAAGGCTATTTTGGTTGAACAGATGATATTTTGCCTCCCAGTAATGCAGAAACAGACTAATTGACCATTTTACAAAATTAAAGTAAATGTCATGATGCTTCTCTTCAGTTGCCTTTTAGTCATCGAATTCCAAAGCATTCTGAGAGAACGGTCAATTTTTTTTTTCTTTTTCATAGAACTCTGCTGATGCTTTTCGAGTCAGTCGTCATAGAAACACATTCAGAAAACAATTTTGTATATGTTCAAATCAAATTATCTGTTGTATGCCTGTGAAACATCGATGAAATGTTCTTCTAATAAATCAGGTAATAATCTCTTAATTTAATTTGACCAAATTCAATTTTATTAAAATTGAAATTAAAAATGTATATGATACGCTGCATTTTTTATATCCGATCATCTCAATCATGTTGCCACTTACTGGTTTAAAAAACGTATTTCTATCCGTATGTCTGTTAACTAGTTTGACAGATTTGGCGCTTAGTATCCCCGAGCTTAACGAGCAAATCATTGGCCATCCACTGCCCCACCATCCTCTCTTCCAAGTGGCTTGTCTGTGCTGGGACATCTGCTCAACATTAAGACCCAGTGACCAGAGTCCCAGGACATAGATGTGCTATTAGACACAGGATAGAATCTACAGTACAAATGCCAAGACAATGAATGAAGGACAGAAAGTGGACAACGGACTGATTCAAAGGCAATGAGTTCATCAGCTGATCTGATAGGACGTTGCAGTATGTCTGACTACAGAGTCTATGGACAGCCGATTACACATTGACTTCCACTGGAGGACAGAATGACAGAAGGTGACCTCACTAAGAAGGACAAGTGACCGTTTGACATCTGCCAAACGCATAAAAGTAAAAACACACACACAGAAGAAATAAGTAATTTTCCCTGAACATTTTTATTTAACTTACTCCTTTACATTTTCAAGGCAACTTGGGAATACTCAACAAAACCAACATTCATTTTTGCTCGACATATGAAAAATAACCACAAAGTTACAAAACCAAAAGTAAATGGAACATAAGTATAAAGTACGTATAAAGTACTTAACACTTAAAATAAAATAAAAATCTCCTTTTCTTTCAGGATAACGGCAGGTCATCTCACTCAACCAAATGCAAACATACATCACAGCGGTCAGGTAAGGCACTTATGTATTTGTGCTTCATTTGTGCAGCACATTTTAAGACACTTCTCCAGATATACAGTATTTGGAACAAAATAATTCAACAGACTATTAAAAGTGACATTAAGTCAAAAATCTACGACTTTTTCAGGCACAGATAGTCTGCAATATTTTGAACAATCACCATTTAGTCTGGCACGTTGGATCTTACAGGCACAGTTCACCCAAAAATGATAATGCTGTCAGCATTTACTCACCCTGATGTTTTTCCAAACCTGTATGGCTTTAAGAGTTTTAGATCATATAACAGGAAAAAAAAGGCTGAGACAGATTTGGAATGGCATTATTACATCTTTGATGTCTTTCATTATCCTTTATATTAAGTTGTTTAATCAGCTTATGCAAGTTTAGTGTTTTAATTTCATCTGCAGGCTCTATAAATCTGACGCCTTCACTTGTGCATCTGTATATTAGTAGTTGTAAATCTGTATATGTCATGTTATATATCATTAAGGTTCTGTACGTGCATTGGCATTAGATGGTTCTGTGCAAGTTGAAAATGTTTGGTGCATTTCTTGTAGTGTTCTTTCTCTCTGCCCAGATAAATAAAATTATATATGTACATTAAAACTGCTTTTGAATACCTCAACAGAACTTCTGATGGAGATATTAAAGGAATAGTTCAGCAAAAAATGAAAATGATGAAAATGTACTCACTCTCAGGTCATCCAAGATGTAAATTAATTTGTTTCTTAATCAAAACAGATTTGGAAAAATTTAGCATTACATCACTTGCTAACCAAATGTATCCTTTGCAGTCAATGGGTGCCATCAGAATGAGAGTTCAAACAGCTGATAAAAGCATCACAATAATCTACGTGACTCCAGTCCATCAACCAACATCTTGTGAAGCTAAAAAAGGCTGTTTGTAATGAACAAATCCATCACAAAGACGTTTTTAACTACAAACTGTTGCTTCTGGCTAAAAATATGAGTCCTCTATCTATAATACTGCATTCTCCAGTGAAAAATATACACAGATCACGCATTGTTTACAAGTAAAAACAGTCCAAAACAGTTCTGAACAAATATGTTGGTGGATTTTGATGTGAAAGGACAACAGGGGGTGGACTTTTTCACTGGAGGAAGTGTTATTATGCATTATGGACTTGTATTTTAAAGTTAAAATGCCTTAATGATGGATGTGTTTATTACAAACATGCAGCTTTTCACTTCAAGAGATGTTAACTGATGGACTGGAGGTGTGTGAACTACTTGTGGATTATTGTGGTGTTGTTATCAGCTGTTTGTACTCTCATTCTGACAGCACCCATTCACTACAGAGGATCCACTGGTGAGCAAGAGATGTAATGCTAAATTTCTCTGAATCTGTTCCGATGAAGAAATAAACTCATCTGTATCTTGAATGGCCTGAGGGTGAGTGAATTTTCAGCAAACTTTCATTTTTGTGTGAGCTATTCCTTTCAGTATTGAGGCTTTTTGACTTATGATTTTAATGATCAAAGTCAAACTGTTGACCTTTATTTAGAAATAATCATTTAAATGACTATTTCATCAAAAAATAAATACGTAAATAAATATCTGTCATTATTTATCATTGTCTCACCCACATGTTGTTTCAACCCTGTGTGACTTGTTCCTTCCATGGAACACAAAAGCATGAATGTTAAAGAATGTTCCAGACACTCTTTTAAAGTCACACAGTTTGAGGGGGAGTAAATAATGACCAAATTTAAATGTTTTTGCTATACTATTCCTTTAATGTCTTCTGCAGGTTCTTGGTTGGTTGATCATTCCGATACAGTAAACCGGTTTGGTAAACCTCTAGTAAACTTGCCATTTCAGACCTGGCTGGGCTCGCTACAACAAAATCTGTGTTCCCCAGCAGTCTGCAGTCTTCTTCAGATCCCCAGAGCGTGAACAATGTGGCTCACAGGACATTGGGCAGGTAGAGAGAGCAAAGCAGCATGTTCTGTCCCAGAGCAGGAAAACGTCTGAAAGCCTCCCAGGCATCTGAGAAAATGTTGTATTTGAGGAAGACGCGGTGCTCCAGGCTGGTGGGCAGGCTGACATATCTGCTCATAATGTAGATGCCGTCGTTGTGCAGCGTGCAGGTGAGGTTTAAGCCAGACTTTGATGTGTTTTCCTTAAGTTGCAACCATTCTCCCGTCTGCACGTTGTATGACTGTACCGTCAGCATGTCCTCCGTCTAGCTCTCCGGCGTCCCATTTCTGCAGGTTCTAGCTCGTGAGTGTAGCCACCCACCAGGTAGATGGTGTCCTCCACTGAGAGCATCTGCTGCCTGCGCACATGAGCCGAACAGGAACAGAACACGGACCGTGTGTCCGAGGCGGGGCAGTAGCGCAGTACATTGGTGTTCCTATCTGTCAGACATTAGGAGAAAAACACTGAGATCACAGAATCTTAAAAGATCATTTTAATGTAGTAATTTAAAGTCAGCATGAGATGGAAATTGCAGTTGCTTTTCTTCCCTACTAAGATATATATATATGAGTGAAACGGCTTCTCAAATGTAGTACCGGACTTTTGTCCATCAAGAATTGACTGGATCATTGTTGTTTGCTAATGGTTGCGATCTCATGTGAGTAACAGGTTGATGGAAAGAAGGGATTATTGTCCAACATGAATTGCATCATTTATAATATGCACAGTATTCCGTAAAAAAATAAGAATCGTAATTTTTGAAGTTTTTTTGTGTGATTTTTAAGATGTTTTCACTGTCAGACACACAGTATATTGATACCATATTAATTATCGGCCATTTAATGGTTATCGGCCATAGTAAATAATTAATAAATAATTATAGTATCAGCCAGAATTTTAATAATCTTCCAGTGTTAGATGATGGTAAAAATTATCTAAAAGTAAAACTAGGGGAAATGAGAAAGCACAATAAAATATATAGAATATTGGCTGATGCTGTTAAACAAATAAACAATAATAATAATTTAATATATTTTATTCTCATTTTCCATATTTTTGCTGTTACCTTTGCCATAATCTAACACTCACTTAAAGGTAATCTTCTACCAATACTATAATTATGGCAATTAGCGAATTATTTTTTATGTTATGATCACTAACTGATAAATAACTGTGGAGTAATAAAACTTCTACACTATTTTGTCTAAATAAATTCAATAACATCAATTATATTAAACATGACAAAATGAATTAAGCATCACAACATTATAATATACAATAAATATTTTTTTATATTTTATATATTTATTTATAATGTGCAATAATTAATATTTTTATGATTAATTTAATGGATTTTTTTTAAAGATTAGAAACATTAAACTAATAAAGATTAGTTTAATGTAATTTAAATGTTAGATTATCTTAAATAAAAGTATCAAATACCCTATGCTGGTCGATACCAATAAATTAGAAGGAAAAAAAATCTAGTTTAAAAATAAGAGAAACTGGAAAAAATGTTTCACAAGTAAGATAAGAAAAGACAAGAAATGTTTTTTCTTTGGAAAAACACACACACAGATGAATTAACCACAATAAGACCAGGAACATAAGAAAGTAAATAAAGTCAAATGCCTGTTTGTGTGTGAGTGTGAAAGAACCCATCTCTAAGTAAAACACACCTCTAGAGGTAAAACCGCCCATGACATAGATCATGCCGTGACACTCACAGGCAGAGAACTCAGCAAGAGGATCAGGCAGAGACACCACACACGTCCACCAGTCCTGCTCTGGACTATAACACTCCACCGCACTCAGACAGTGACCTCCAACCGCATACAGCTTCCCACTCACGGCCAGGAGCTTGAAGTTGGATCTGGACACAAAAAGAGCACTCACGGATCTCTTGCACTGGACAAACCACAATAAATGGCCAAATCAAGAGTGAATTGTACCTCTTTTGGTTCAAAGGTGCCACATGGTTCCACTCATTCTTGCAGGGGTTGTAGCAGTGGGCCACAGAGATCTCCTGACTTGTCATTCTGTATCCACCATCAATAAACAAGTAGTTGTCCAGCACAGCAGATCCGTATCCTCGGACATTGATCATGTCCGGAGGAAGACTGTTGGCTAGAGGTTTCCAGCGTTGTTCTAGCAGCTCATCATACCTCAACATGGACCAAGGCTCATCCTGATTTGCCAGATCCAGACAGGTGCCAGTGAAATCCCCTATTGCAACTAAAGTGGCCGTGCCTTTCATCCGCATATCAACATCCTGAACTCCGGTGTTGTGCCGAATTCTGCACCCCTGCCAGATTATGCACCCCCTCGTTGAAGTCGCTTGCGCAGCATGGGATGATAAATAATAGCAGCTCATGAATTTCAAACAAGCATTTCTGAGATCATGCATCCCGTAGACTTCAGAGTGCTTGAAGAGCTCGACGCAATTCTCCTGCTTGATTTCCGACAGGAGCCGTTTTAAAATGGAAGTGACTTGCAGAAAGGATGCGGTTTCGATCAGGTCCTCCAGAGTCTCGTTGGCCACCTGAACTTTGGAGGTGTTGATGAACTCCAGCACCAGCTCGACCCCAGGTGTAGTGCCGAAATTTGCACCCTGCCAGATTATGCACCCCCTAGTATTGGTAGGTTTAGGAGTAGGTGTGGGGGAGGGGTCAGGATTAGGCAATCAGGTAGCGACTTCAAGGAGGGGGTGCATAATCTGGCAGGGGTGCTGAATTCGGCACAACACCGGCGCGCTCAATCCCCGCAGCTGCACCGAGTCCTCCGCTGTACAGCGCGCGGAAGTAATCGCTCTTCTCGATCAGTTTGCTTTTACTCACATTGTACGTTTTGTCATCCATCACGATTTCTATAATCTGCTCGGGGGATGTCATGTCTGCTGTTCCGGGATCAGCGCTTGTTTTAGGCTATGATTTAGAAGCGCTTTTACATCCTTCGATGCCGAAGCCTATATATGGAAATGTTCAGCACATTCAGCTCATGTGCATGCATATATTCCATAAACAATAACGCGATTTGCAAACAAGGTCTGCACTGCAGACGCAAACAAATGGATGGTGTACATATACTAAAGTAATAATGCTTTATAATCAGCCTGTTTAGATATGTTTAATTTCGCAGGTTTATACAGTCAGCTCATTTAGATTTGTCATCCATTTCCACATATTTGAACGCAGCTCTTATAGACATCGTTGTTGTAGTATAAATAATGGCAGTTTATTTTCGTTTATTACACTGTGCACTTCGGGGAGAGAGAGCCAGCTCTTTTTTTATGGTTTATTTAGTGACAATTCACATACAAATTGACAATAAAAGCAAAAATGTCAATAAATTCAAAGAGACAATGATTGTAAAAAAATAATGCAAATTAAGGAAGAAGAAAAAAGAAAAGAAAAAAAAACTAAATAAATCAACAAAAAAATATTAACTATATACAGCTCTTGCAGGCACTTCGGGTTTTCAAATGTAAATCAGTTCCTGTTTTGGTCTTGTGGTTTGTGTTGCGTCACGTTACGTCCTGCTCGCCCCATTTTTGCGCAGTGGTATGTGTTTTCATCTATATAAAATGTTATGTTAACGCGTTAGAAGAACATATTGTAGGTTGTTTGGTTATACGCATTATACATCTTTAATTTAACTGATAATATTAAGATATAAAGCGATAATCGCTGGCGCTAACGTTGCAAATAATATGCGCATTCCTGAGGCGTTTAATACAATTTACTGTGTCACTCTTATATTTCCTCCGGAGAGAAACTTGATGTGATTTTAGGTTTGTGTAATATATATTATCGCGTTTATAAATTATATGCTTTATATATGGTATTTGCTCTAATGTATTTAATTACATTTAAGTTATTAATTTATAACACCAAAAACATAAAGTTTATGTACATTTCATAAATAGGCGGCCGGAATCATTTAATCTCTGTTCTGACGGGGTTTATTTTGTCGACGCACACAATTTAACACCAGACACGAGACAATTTTAAGATTTTTTAAGAACATTTGTATGTTAATCGGTATGGAAGACAAGCCTTTACGAGTGTAAGTTTTGCTTTTGGTTTGAAAAGGGGCATATGTGAATGTTGGTTGGCTCGTTACCTATGTTAATCACTGATTTACACAGTCATAATGAACAGTAAAGACAGAAGTGTGCGTAAAATAGACTCACGTGTTTTTTGTGTCCACGCTGATTTTATGTTTCATTCCCTCTCAGACTCGCATGTGGTGACGTTGAAGGAAGAATAAATGCTTTGTTCAACCGGGTGAACGCCATTCAGAAAAAGAGCGGGCAATTTGATGTGAGTCTGCACGTGGATCTCTTATTTTAAAGCGATAAGCTTAAGAGAGAGTTGTGGGTTTAACTTGATAATGTTGTTTTTCAGTTGTTGCTGTGTGTTGGTGAATTTTTTGGAACTTCTGAGGCTGAGGCAGAATGGTTAGCATACAAATCTGGTGCTAAAAAGGGTAAGGCTTCCTTTTAGGTTTGTTTATCACACAAATCACTGTACTGAATTAATCGGTGATCTCTCAAACCCCCAGCACCCATTCACACATATATTCTCGGCGCAGCCAGCCAAGAGACTGTGAAGTATTTCCCAAACTCTGATGGCTGCGAGTTGGCAGAAAACATCACATGTCTGGGTAAGATTTGATCTATAACCTCACAGCTTTAGAAGACCTATGTCTTTGCAATTTTGTGTTAACCTATAGTGTATAAAAGTGTGCTTTACCACTGTAGGTGTATTGTGAGGCTCAGAGTTGCTTTTTTCATTATTATTATTGTTGTTATTTTATATTTTTTTTCTAATTGTTTTATTTTATTCTTGGATGGATCCATAACACAGCCCTGCATCTTCTGCAGATTTAATATTACCCAATATGATAATGCTGAATTAAAAAATATCAGTTTTGCAAGCTTTAATGTGCGTATCAAAATAACAAAAGCAGTCAAATGTCAAAAGTTACATTCAAAATGTATTAACTTCTGTAAAGGAAGGATCTGTAAAGGAGTGAATTTTTTTTTTTTTTTCCAAATTCTCCACTGAGTGCTTTTAACTTTACATACAACATATGTTTATAAATCACAAGCTTTTTTCAGAAAATCTGTAATTTTCTGTCGCTGTTTGGGTGTAGTAAAACACTCACAGATGTAGCAAAAACATCTGGGTAATATTTGCATATTCTTCTCTCATTGGCCATAATTCTAATTTTGAAATCAGGATTAGGCATAAAAACATGTCTTGAGAATCATTCATAAATTGGAAAATCTTTGTGGAGGTGGTTCTGGTGATTAAGGGATAATGCAAGACTGCTTCACCTTACAAGTGGTTGTCGAAATACATATCATATTTTGTGAGAACTTTTGACATGCTAGAGCAAAACGGGCACTATTTTTCCAGTCAGCATCCCTAAATTAGTAAGAAGCAAGGATTGGATTTCTTTCAGCAAATATGGTGCAGGATAGTGTAATGCTTAAAAATTAATCCGTCAATTTGAGTTAAACAAGTATGCTTTTTTGCACAGGTCGAAGAGGCATTTTCACAGGGGCATCGGGGCTTCAGATCGCCTATGTCAGTGGCAGAGAAGCTCAGCAGGAACCTGCTTCCTCACACTGCTTCACCTCTAAAGACATCATGGCCCTAGCGGCCCCACTGCTGTCTAACTCCAAATTTCGAGGAGTGGACATTCTCCTGACCTCACAGTGGCCTCGAGGCGTATGGCAGTATGGAAACAGTCCCGTCAGTGCTTTGTTATGCTCCTTTAATTCAGTTTTGCAATTATTTCCTGAATGTGTGCTCAAGGGTCGTTTACTTTCTTGCCCTTTTGTAGGAAACTGATACAAAGTTTTGTGGGGTTTCATCCATCGCAGATCTCGCTGACAAGCTGAAGCCCCGCTACCATTTTGCGGGACTGGAAGCGGTCCATTACGAGAGGCTGCCTTACAGGTGTGGTATTACAGCATCAGGATATGCTTTGTTTTTCAGAGGATATTTGTCTTTAAAAAATCTGTATAAATTTGCAGGAATCATGTGGTCCTTCAAGAGAATGCTCAGCATGTCAGTAGATTCATCGCCATGGCAACAGTCAACAATCCTGCCAAGAAGAAGGTGTTTTTTTGCTAAAGTTTTACTAATTTTGTTATTGTGTTGTAATTTTGTGCTTCTGTCATTTTTATTAGTTTTGGTTGTATTAAATGTCTTTTTAATTTTAGAAGTTATTTTCTCTTAGTTGCTATATTTTATTTCAGGTCTATTTCAAATAACAGAAACAATTTGTAAAAGTTTTAGTTAACAATAACAGCATTGATTAAAGTTAATATTTAAAAGCAATAATTCATTAACACCAAGTATAATTTTTAGCAAATCTCAAAATTAGCATCTGTATTTCGTACTGCATATTTTAATATTATGAATTCACTTGTAGCATTGATTTTAGTTTTTAGTGTTTCATTTTTGCATCCCTGCATAATGCTTAATAGACCTGTGGCAAATAGAGACTGAATTTTAATTGTACAGTTGATCTTCTCTCGTAGTATTTGTATGCATTCAACATTGTTCCGATGAAAAACATGGACCCCGCAGAGTTAGTCAAGCAGCCTCAGGATGTCACAGAAAATCCCTACAGGAAACCTATGAAAGATGGGAAGAAAGAAAAACCGCCACCCTCTATGACAGGCGCGGAGGTTTGTGTGTACAGTTTTTACTTACTAATAGAGTTAGTATGCAGGTGTAGTTTGGGGTGGGTGAGTTGTTTAAAAATGCTTTTGAAAGAAATCTTGTTCTGCATTTATTTGATAAAAAAAATAGAGCAATTTTGTTAAAAATTAATAGAATTTAAAAGAACTGTTTTCTACTAGAATATATTTTAAAATGTAATTTATTCCTGTGATGCCATAGTTTAATTTTCAGCAGCTATTACTACAGTCTTCAGTGTCACATGATCTTTCAGAAATCATTCTAATATGCTGATTTGCTGCTCAAAAAACATTTATTATCAATTTTTGTGGAAACGCATGACACTTTTTTTCAGGATTTTTTGATGAATAGTGTGTATTTGAATTGAAATCTTTTGTAACATTATGATTGTCTTTACTGTCACTTTTGAATAATTCAGTGCATCCTTGCTGAATGAAAGTATCAGTTTCTTTTTAATAAAAAAAAAAAAGAAGGATCTGATTGACCCCAAATTTTGGAACGGTAGTGTACCTTATTTCAATGAAAAGATCATTTGAACATCTCTTTTTTGTTTAGGAGGAACCAGTATCGCAGTTCTTTTTTGATCTGGGCCAAAAGAAACCACAGCACCAGCAACATCACCACGGCAGGAAGAGACAAACAGATGGAGACAGACCTAATTACCCCAAACAGCCCCGAAGACCCCGTGAGTCCATTCACCTGCAATCTTTCCACTCCTTCCGCTGGTCTAATGGATCAAACTGGACTATTTTATTACCTTATGTAGAAATATAAATGATTTCAAGTCTGATTTTGGGGAGGATTTGAATTTAATTTTGCATGCTGCTTTTGACACAGACCTTGTTTTCATCTCTCATTACAGCACAGCCCACCGGACCCTGTTGGTTCTGCCTTGCAAGTCCAGAAGTCGAGAAGCACTTGGTCATAAGCATTGGAACACATGTGAGTCCACAAAATATGTATTCTGCAGCCCAGTGTCACTTTAGAATGCTTTGAACATAAGAATATATCAACCAATAAATTATTGATCACATTGATGCATCATCTGTTGTTTTTCCATTATGCATTAATGTAACTATTCTGTTTCCAGTGTTACATGGCTGTCGCTAAGGGTGGTCTCACTCCCGACCATGTTCTTCTGCTGCCCATCGGACATTACCAGTCAGTGGTGGATTTGGCATCGGAGGTGGTTGAAGAGATGGAGAAATACAAGAGTGCCGTCAAGAAGTTCTGTAAAAGCAGAGCCCAGCGGTGCATCATGTTTGAGAGGAACTACCGTAGCCAGCACCTTCAACTACAGGTCCATACAAAATATTGTGTCATTCATATTGAGATTGTGGTGTCTGCCTGACTGGACTGACCTGTACAGATCCCAGGTCAGTCTGAGCAGCACCACATATATGAAAAAGAGAGTCTGGTAAACTCATAGCAGCGTGGAGAGTGAGAGATGCCCAGCCCTCCACCAATAACAGACTTCAACATAATTTAATCAGTTTAAGTCTGAGTGGATAGACAGTCTGTCTGCGCTGACGGATAACCATTTCTGAGGGACGTGTTCCCAGTGATGACCAAATAGGTGATTTCCCAAAGACCTCCTTATGAGAAACAATGCATAACAGGTTTAACGGAAACTACTTTTGTCGTCCTCAGGTAGTGCCGGTGCCCATGGAGAAGTGCAGTACAGAAGACATCAAGGAGGCATTCATGACACAAGCTGAAGAGCAGCAGATGGAACTAATGGAGATTCCAGCTCATACAGACCTCAAGCAGGTACATTCCATCGGTGTCGATCTCAAACTGAAAAAATGTGTCAGCTGTGGCCGAGTACATAATTTTTTTTTTTTTCTGGGACTTGCAGCTTTGTGCTCATGTATGTTTATTTATTATAAATAAGCTTTTAATATGATAATTTATTACTACTTTAGTGTATTACATAAATTGTATTTTTTATTATACCTGTATATACTGGTAATTTAATTTAGTTATTAATTATATTTATTTATTTATTTAGTCATTTAGCAGACGCTTTTATCCAAAGCGACTTACAAATGAGGACAACAGAAGCAATCAATTGTAGTATTAAAACAGCTAAAAACAGATCCAAAACTAAAAGCTAAAACTTTATAAATACTACCTACCTACATTTTAAAAATAAAGAAATTAAATAAAAATGACAAATGAATACAACAAAATTTCAAAACTTAACATTTAAAAGAAAAACAAAAAAATAAAGCTAAAAACAATTCAAAATAGTAAAGAACAAAAGGTATAAGAGTATAATAATGATTCTAACATAACACTAAGCCAAACACCAAAAAAAACAACAAATGGCCAAGCAAGCGCAGACACTGACAAGATACGCGATACAGAACGAGACCAAACGCGATATCAGCACGTCTCCACACAGTAAACAAAACAAGCGTTTCCTAGCAACGACAACTGCACTAAACTCTAATGAGACAAGTAAATACATTTACGAGCTGCTTTTAACTTCTGCTGATAAAGACTGCTTCTCTCAAAGAGTATTTCTTAACACTGTTTTCTGCTGGCGCTTGAACACACTTTCCTTATTTTTTTCCACAACAAATGGCCAAGCAAGCGCAGACACTGACAAGATACGCGATACAGAACGAGACCAAACGCGATATCAGCACGTCTCCACACAGTAAACAAAACAAGCATTATATACATTTTATTTAAGGTATACTGTTAATATAATGATGTTATTTTATTACAGTATATAAATTATTTATTGTTATACTGTCATAATTGTTGTTATTAATTATATGCATTCTATACACTGTAAATAATTTGTTTTATTATTTTATAATAAGTTTACATTATATAATGTTAAATGATTATAAATGACAATATTAATATCATAATTTATTACATTGTATACATTGTGTAATGTGTTTTTTTATATATATATATATGTATATATATATATACTGTTAATATAATTTAGTACTTATAATGTAATAATAAATTATTTTTTTTAATTGTATGTACTGTTATTGGCATATCTGAGCCCTCTCAGTTTAGTTTGTTGTTCTTGTAGTCTAAACTGTAAAAACAAGTGCAAAATTTACAAGGCACCTTAAAATCACATATGTATGTAGTCTAAAATAGAATTAAAAAAATTAATTGTTATTTGGGTTTGTGCTCTCTTGTTAGGTGCTGTGTCTGAATACACTCATTTTCACTCTCTAATATACTGAACTATGTAACATTATCTATGAAGTTAATGAGAGAGCAAGGGACCTGGATCTGTTTTGTGTAAAGATGCACTGTGACTAACTGTAATATCTCCCATTACAGATTGCTCCTCCAGGAACACCCTACTTTTATGTGGAGCTGGATACAGGCGAGAAGCTGTTTTATCGCATCAAGAAAAATTTCCCTTTGCAGTTTGGCAGGTAATTGTTCAACAGACACGGTTCATCAACATGAGTTATAAATATTTGAATGAGTATGACCTGAGTAAATACTTTCTTTGCATAACCACCTGTACACTCTGTATGTATGTGTTTGGCCTCAGGGAAGTGTTGGCGAGTGAGGCATTGTTGAACATCCCTATGCGTGCTGACTGGAGGGACTGTAAATGTACAAAAGAAGAGGAAGAGGATCAGGCCAAACAAATGCGCTCTGACTTTGAGCCCTTCGACTTCGCACATGAAGACTGAGCAACATTTCAGATGCATCTGACTTAATCCCTTCGTGATAATGAACTCAGTCAGTGTGTCAACTGCTTATTTTATCTTTTTAAGGCTTTTCTTTTTGTTTTACATTTTGCACCATACACACTTTCCTCTTCGTTTCACTTGCAAACAGTTAGGAAATGGCTGTTGTCACAGTGGTCTTTCAAAAGATGACTTTTTTTGGTGATTTATCTCATCTGTTATATGTGGAACTTTATGATTCATAATTAAAGTCATTTTTTTCAGATTTGTAAAATCTGTGTTTCTCTTTTGTAGTTACAGCTTGGTGCATGTCCTCTGCTGGTGTTGATGTTCTTTTGAGATTTTACTGATGTTTGTACTTGTGCTTGAGTACACAAACAACCATGTCATCTAATAGCCTACAAAAGAAGACACTTATGAAACAAAATAGTTATGGAAATTAACTAGTAATTATGGATTGTTGAATATCCATTTTAATATAATGATACAATAAATAGTATTTACTCTTTAAAAGAAAGCTGAAATAACCCGTGTCCGTGTCATTACTTGCTAAAAAATTTAAGTTAAAACTAAGGTAACGTAGTGTCTTATAACGGCAGTTACATCGTTTTAGATGTTTAGTAAATAATTATAAATAGTAGGACTTGTATGTAATCTAACTACTACGTATTATTTATAAATATCACAAAAACGACTTCTAAATGAAACTTTCAATATTTGCTCTCAGATTAAATCGATTTTTCGTTGCTTTGTGAGCAGACCTTTATTATGATAACGTGGAAGTGAAGACTTTTATTGTTTTTTTTATTAATTCACATCACAAACTACAATGTAAACACAGTTTAAATACTAATAAATGAAATAAAATTATTTGTACTTAAAATATACTAAATGTATTAGCAAATTACTCTAGTTTCAGGGGTTGAGGACTTTTGTTATGTAACGCGGAAATGCTGCAGGTCGCACTGAAGTCTTTATTTATTTTCACGATGCATTCGTTGCAAGATCCAGACTCATTTGGCACATTTAAAGCGTAGAAATCTGTGTCTGTTGTCCAGTTAAAACGCAAAAGAGTTGTTGACATGGATGAGGACGGATTACCCATTGTGGGATCAGGAGTAGATCTTACAAAGGTAAGTTTAACATTGGAGCATCAACTGCTGCTCACAAGATCGTCTGACATAACGTTAAATAATAGTGATCTGTAATAGTGATCATTATACTTTCTTTTTTTAAGGTTCCAGCCATTCAACAGCGAAGAATCGTAGCTTTCCTGAATCAGTTCATTGTCCACACCGTCAGGTTCCTGAACCGGTTTTCCACAGTATGTGAGGAGGTAAGTTCACCTGCCAACACATCATTCCTCTCTTTACCTCAACTTGCACATTTCTTGAAAGTGTCAATGACCTGATGAAATTTGTTTTTGCAGAAACTAGCAACAGTATCACTACGAATCCAGCAGATTGAGACCACACTGAGCATTTTGGAAGCAAAGGTAACTCAAGGCAGGGGCTTTCAAACTGGGGGCCACAAATGGAGTGCTAGTGGATCAGTGGAAATGTTTGGAGAAAAAGTGTAAAAAAATAAAAATAAATAATTATAATTTAAACAAAACATATAAGAGAAGATAATATTGAAAATAGACTAAAACAAACAAAAAAATTTAATTATCGTACAAATTATTTTAAAGTAAATAATACAAATGTGATTGAAATAAATAAATACAGCACTTGCAGTAGTATAATAGAAAAGAGTAGAAAAAATTAATAAAGCAACTTTAAAGAAACCACTATTTTATGCTTATTCTGATTGATTTCATTAAAATGCGGTGTATAAATTTGCAGTTAGCCTCTATCCCTGGTTTGGAAGAAGTGACAGTGGATGGAGTGAGACGGTCTACAGAGACAAACGGCCCTGCAGTGGGTGGCAGTGATGCCACGGGCCCCTCTTCAGGTCCTCCTGTTGAGGTAACGGTTAATCTGAGATGTTATTGTCATAATCCATTTATCCCACTGCTTTTGAGGTATTTAAAACCAACAGGAAGTTTTTTGTATTAATATACATTCCTCATCCATTCAGGCATCTCAGCAAGCACAAGTGGCCCCTCAGGAGCAAAAGGCAGAGGCCCCAGCAGAAAATGTGATAACTGTAGCCAAGGACCCACGATATGCCAGATACCTGAAAATGGTGCAAGTGGTATGTGTATTTCTCTTAAAGGGATAGTTCACCCAAAAATGAAAATATGCTCACAAGTTACTCACCCTCAGGCCATCTAAGATGTAGATGAGCTTGTTTCTTCATTGGAAAGAGATCAGGAGAAATTAAGCATTACATCACTTGCTCACCAATGGTGAAGTTTTTCGCTTCACAAGATGGACCGGTGGATTACTGTGATGTTTTTATCAGCTGTTTGGACTCTCATTCTGACGGCACCCATTCACTGCAGAGGATCCATTGGTGAGCAAGTGACGTAATGTTACATTTCTCAGAATCTCTTTCCAATGAAGAAACTATTCTTTCATCCGATGAAGAAACAAACTCCTCAAGAGCTTGGATGGCCTGAGTACATTTTCAGCAAAATTTCATTTTTGGGTGAATTGTTCCTTAAAAATGAAAGGAATCATTAATAAACTCACATATTGCCTAGTTATGACTATGATAACATGTGGAAAGTATATGCATATGCTTATATTTTGCTCTTTCACACAGGGTGTTCCAGTCATGGCCATTAAAAATAAGATGGTAATGGAGGGTTTGGACCCCGGTTTGCTTGAGTAAGTGTTAACAACAGTAAAAATATTATGCACTATTTATGCATGTGTATAGTCACTATTTGTGTTACAATGAAGTGTATATTGTAGCTAATGGATTAATTGAATTTCCCTTTAGTACCCCTGACGCACCTGTTCCAGATAGTGGCAAAAAAGGATTGGAAGAGCTAGATGATGACAGCTCAGGCAGCGAATCATCTTTCAGCGACTGATTGGCTCTCACAGCCAATGAGCTTTCTGTAGGACTAGCCTGTGTAGGCCATCATGAGCCTTGCTCATCTCAAAGCAGGGTAAATGCACTTGAATGTCCTTATAGAGGACAGACACTTAGTGATGGCACTAAGGCTGTGTTACATCTCGGAGACTGCATACTTAACATCTATAGTGTTGGTTTCTGAGGGCAGTTGCTCACTCGGTGAGATCGCTAATGATTGTGATCATGTGAATTGTCATAAATATCTCATCTCTTGCCTGATATGTACATGTTAGATGCCTAATATGTACATCTAATAACAATAAAAAGATGCCAGTGTTTTTATGAAATAGACACAAGCAGGCTTGCAAACCTGTTCATAAATTAATTTTTAAAAGTGTAGCTGAGTAAAAGTTTTTTTTGTTTTTAATTTTTGTAAATTCATCTTTAGTTGCAAAATCACATCAAAATCTTTGAATCACAGTAATATTAATAACAAATTACATAAAGTCCTATTTGTTAGATTTTTTGAGTTTCTAATAATACTGATTGTGTTGCACAGTCAATACAGATTTGCTTATATTGTCTTTTCTAAATCTAAAACACTAAACACTACCATTTGTAAGAATTTTTTTTTTTTTGAACAAAGTCTCTTATGATCACCAAGGCTGCATTTATTTGATAAAATTTGATAAAAAATTCAGTAAAACAGCAATATTGTGAAATATTATTACAATTTTAAATAAGAGTTTTCTATTTGAATGCATTTTAAAATATTGTTTATTCCTGTGATGCAAAGCTGAATTTACAGCAGCCAATACTCCAAGTCTTCAGTCTCGCATGATCCTTCAGAAATCTGTTGAATACAATTGTGCTGCTTTTGTGTGTGTGTGAATAAAATGTTTAAAAGAACAGCATTTATTTGTAACAGAAATCTTTGGTAACATTACAAATGTTCTTTATGAATTAAATGTATATAATAATTTATAATATACCCAACCTCTGGATGGTAATGTACGCTGCTATTCCTTCCTATCATTACAAACATTAAAGCAATCACTTCTCTTTAGTCATACACATCAATATCATCATCATCATCATGTGTTTTTATTTCACAATTACAAAGTCAGACACATTGTGCAAGCAATGGACTTTTTTTTACATTCCACTTCATAAAGTGCAAGATTAAAACACAACTGTTGCTCACCTGAATTTTTGGAATGATTATGGAGTAAACCAACATAAACAAAGCAAGAATTTCAAACTATAACCAAAGCGAAGATTGATTGACAGTCATGCGAATATGGATGTGCTCAACTATTTTGTCTTGGTTAATCATAAACGCTTTTAAAATTGAGAATCACTATCAAACAGCTTTATAAATTGTTTGGCATCAGCTGGTTAGAGTATATTACACTTCAAGTAAATGTTTATGCTCTTTTTCTAGACCAAAATACAAGCTACAAAATATACACTGCAAATGATTACACAGTACTTTAGCAGGTCTTTCAACATGAAAATGTAGTAAGTTGTATAAAAATACACTTCTATTAATTAAAAATGCACCAAAACATACTGTAACGGCATGATGTCATGGTCATGAATACTCTATTAAATTAACAGTCAGTTTCAGTGTGAATTGCTGTAAAAAGAAATAAAAGAAAAGTTAATACGATCTTGGAGGCACTAAAAGGAATATGAATTAATATAATTATGATTTGAAATAATGTGAAAAATTTGGGGGTTGGTAAGATTTTTATGTTCGTGAAAGAAGTTTCTTTTGCTTACCAAGGCTGTGATTATGGGATACAGTAAAAACAGTAATATTGTGAAATATTATTACAATTTAAAATAAGTGCTTTCTATTTGAATATATTATAAAATGTAATTTATTTCTGTGATGGCAAAGCTGAATTTTCAGCAGCCATTACTTAGCAGTCTTCACTGTAACATGATTTTATTTTATTTTTTTAATGAATAGAAAGTTCAAAAGAACAGTATTTATTTGAAACAGTTAATTTTTAATTAAATACTACTGACCCCAAACTTTTGAATAACAGTGTAAGTCTAATGAACTTTTATATACCCACCTGGAACTCTCTGATGTATGTTAAAAAGAAGAAGACAAAACTGAAAGTAGTGATCCATTCACACGCAACACTCACTATATGAAGCGTGTAGTCCTTCAGAAAACAAGACGAGCAACTTTAAACATTCAGTAATACATTTTGCTACAATTTAAGTACTGGAATGTCTGGTTAGTGACATGAATTGTACCTTATCATTGGTGTCCCAGTGAAGTTTGCTTGTTCCGACAGGAATTGCACAAAAAATTGCTGGAAGGAGGCGTTAAAGACAATTTGTTTGATCTGAAATGTAAACATTGCATGTCTTTACATGGAAAACCAGCATGCAGTGATCACAACGCTGGATTCGGAAGACCAGCCATGTAAGTAGATGCAAATTTACATTAGCAAAACTACTTTCAGAATGTCAGCCAATAGCGCATATTGGTACTGCCTAGAAAGGATACTGGGAAATACAGCTAGAACAGCCACTCCAGCGAAGAACGCACGGAAATGGCAAACGCACTTGGAACATCCATATGGATGACCTCGGTACGATATCAGGCTTTGGATAACAGTGTATGTAACCCCAAATAGGAAGAATAGTAAAGCACCCACATCATGGACAGCCATCACCGTCGTCACCTAGAACGCAACATCATACATGAGTGCCATTAAAGAGAGAGTTATCATTTAACCCCCCCCCCCCCCCCCCCCTATTTTAAAGAGCTGTTTTCGTCTGTTTAATGAAAGTCAGTGGGGTTCAAAGCAGTTTGGATCCCAGTTGCTTTCATTGTATGGACAAAAACACACTAGGACATTTTTTGAAATATCTTCTTTTGTGTTCCACCAAAGAAAGAAAGTCATACAGATTTGGAATGACATAAAGGTGAGAAAGCTAAGTAAAAAAGTGAGCAAAAAAGATTTTGGTTGATTAAGATATACCTGAAATGTTGCCACCAAACACATGCCGACACAAGAGATGATGCCAAAAGCAAAAGAAACCTTGTTCAGACGAGGGGACACGGCACCGGTTGTCTCATGGACTCTCTCCACAAATTTATATTCAGCATACATAGTAGCAAAGGCTGGAAAACAAATACTGAGTATCATTGATTTTATTGATTAAAATTGCTGTGCAATACAGTAAACAATATTCACTCATGCAATACAACAGAATACAAGTACTTTATGCAGGATAATGCACTGAAAATAGTACTTATACTATTAGATAGATAAATAGTAGAGTTGCCATGATGATTGTTGCACTGATAACCTGTGATTTGGCATTAAGTTTCATTTCTGCAGTTGTTTGAGGTTTTACGTGCAGTCCTACACAGACTGTGGTGCTGTTTGTAAAACACTGAACTCCAGCTGTGTCACGGATGGGGAAAAAATATGTTTTCATTTTCAGCAGAAAGAGAAGTGAGACCAGAATGAGTGTGATTCCATTGTTTCTAAAGAAAAGCACACTCGAGACATTCCCACTGCTTTCCTCTCACATGTCATAACCAAGCCAACGTTGTGCAATTTCCCATAGTTTGTGACACACAGATAACTGTAAGGAGTTTCCTGAAGCTGCTGGTTGGGGGTCTGAAATATGAGCTGGAAATCAAATCAAACTGAAATCAAATGGCTGGTTGTTAGTCTTACCTGCAAAGGAAGTGATTGTCGACATGAATCCAAACACACAGCTCTCAGGTGGAGTGGCCCCTGTATCACTTTTCAGAGACATTCACAAAAATAATAAAATAAGAACATTCATATTTCCGAAGCAATTCAGAAGCATTTAATCATAAACTTGCAATATTTTATATTTAAAAAGCACACACACGTTCCACAGTTTACTGAATTACACTCAATAAACGTGCAACCTCACCATTACAATACATTAATATGACTTTGACTTAAAAATATGATTAATTAGAATTTTTACAAAGATTTTTAAATATTAAACTTAATAAAGAAATTGCAGGGTGTTATCATTGTTAAAGTATATATTCTACAGTATATATTTATATTAAATAAAGAATTACATATTACTTAATATTACACGCATTATATTGTATTTATTATTTATATTCTTTAAAGAAATCTAGTTTGTCCTGAAATCTAGTATTAGAAATCTAGTACTCCCTGCAATGAATACTGATTTTGAACTCGAGCCAACATTCAACTTTTAAGTAGAAAACGAAACTAAACGAGCTGTCTGCAAAAAAACTTTTTTCAGATTCTTAAAACTAGCAGCTTTATATAAATACCCGCTTAAAACATGGCCGTGTTATTAATACCATAACTTTATAAGCTATTTCTGGTTTATGTTATTTTCGTATAGTCCATTGTTAATTCGTATAGTTCAGATGTGTAGCCAAACTAAAATCAAGCTCAAGACAAAAAGACGTGTGACATACCTAATGTAAGGAAGGATAACGTCAACATCTCGTCGAACTAATGCGATGATGTAAGATATTATGAACGTACTCGATGACCAGATTACCAGAAAAGTAGGCAAAAAGCACATTCCTTCCATGAACCAAACCATCTCTCCTGAGGGCTGAGTCGGTGCATCACCATTCACGGAGACAAAAGCAAAGTGGACAGCAGAGATCAGACAGTAAGATACGAACACTTCACTGAACACATACTGTATGAACCATGAACAATAACTCGACGTTATAACTGTATCTATAGTGTCACGTGCTCACTGGGAATCTTTCTCTTCCTCATTGTTTTACCGATAGACTATTACCGCCAGCACATGTGAAGAACACACAGAGCTGTTCTTTCTTTCTTTCTTTCGCTACATTATTACATTTTAGATAAATCTCTTTCTACTTTACGTTGTTGGCATGCATTAAACCAGTTTGTCATGATGACCAAAGTCATGAATTATATTTCAGCTATTTGAATGGTATTTCAGCTATTTGTCAGCTATTTGCAGATGAATTTTGACAGCAGGCATTACAATATGTTGGACCAAGACGTCTTTAAATGGCTACTGAACACAGAAAAAATGAAAACAAAAAGAGCATTAAATTATTAATAAAAGTGCAGCCTCACCATTACAATACATTAATATGACTTTGCGTTAAAAAAATATTATTAGTAGTATTTAAAAAAAAAATTTCAATAAAATTAAAAATTGCAGGGTGTTATCATTGTTGCAGTATATATATTATATATATTTATATTAAATAAAAAATACATATTACACTTTAATATACACATTATTATATTATATTATATTATATCTTCTTTAAGGACATCTAGTTTGTCCTGCTCCCTGCATCGAATACTGATTTCAACATACTTTCTGTTCACAGCACAACACACACAATTTTAAACAGTTTTATAAATGTAAATATTTCTTCATTTAAAAAAAAAAAAACTTTTTTTAGACTTTATAGTTTTTAAATAATATGTTTGTATTAAATATTAAATGGTAGGCCTATGTTAAATAAGCATTCTCTTTGATGGTGAGATACATTTCTATTTAGTCATTATTATATATTGCATATGTATGCACATACATGGTTCTATAAAGTTCTATCAATTTCTATTAAGTCACAAAAACTATTTTACATATCTAAATATTCATTTAAATGGCAGACGTTTTTAAATGACATAAATGAAATTATACATTTAATTTATGTAAGTTATATCATATTTAAGTCATAATGTCATTTAAATGTATTGTTTTCATTTATAAAGTGGTCGTCCTCCTAATCAATAGAGGGCGGCAGCGAGTCTGTCATGTGCATAGATCTACACGAATTGCGCGTCGTTTCATCACCTGATCACTACCAATGAGGAACTACAGCGTTTGATTGTTGAGCATGCGATCATGTGATTGTATGTTTTGGTGTAATGAAGCTATTTTTAATTTCACCGAAGGAAACAGGTGTCCTCATTAATTGTTTATGGAGGAAGAGATGTTGATGGCTGGGGAGAGTCATGTTGATAATTAATTCGGTTCTGAAACTGCTGCAGCGGCAGACATACACCTGTCTGTCTCATCGCTATGGACTGTACCTGTGCTTCGGAGGACTAGTCCTCATGATAGTGTCTGCTTTTCAGTTTGGAGAGGTATGTACACCAAGTAGGATAAAATACATCCGACAGAAGTATTCTATCTTCAAGAGATTCGCGTTTAGGCCATGCATGTATCCTCTTATCTTTGCATTCTGTGTCAATCACTGATTACTGATCAAAGCTGATTGTGCAATCTGACTCTGACCTGCTGCATAGAGGTTGCAAATCAAACTTTTTTAGTGAGGGTTTGGTGTTGTGTATTAACTGGCCGGTTTTGTTTGGTTTGGTTTGCAGGTTGTGGTAGAGTGGAGTCGAGATCAGTACCATGTTTTGTTTGATTCCTACAGAGATAATGTTGCAGGAAAGTCCTTTCAGACCAGGTGAGCAACAGATCAATGAAACCAGCATCATTGCTTCATTCACGAACAGTAATAAAGCCCTGTGTCTCTCTTTAAGAGGCACAGTTATCTCATGCTTATTATCAGAAAATTACTAAAATTCAGTTCATATATCAATTTGTCATTACTGTTATTTTTTTTAATGCATGATTTAAAAACAAAATACACATTTTCATATGTATGTTTCTGGAATCACGTACCTTCCTTGCTTCGTATAATGTATAATTTCAGGCTTTGCCTACCAATGCCCATTGATGTGGTTTACACCTGGGTAAATGGCACAGACACAGGCCTGCTGAAGGATCTTCGTGCTGTGAGACAGCAGTTGGAAGAAGAACAGAAGGCCCTGAGGTACCCCACCCATAAAACACACACTGACTTTTAGTGTAGTATTTATTTATCCCAGCCAGGAATTGAGGAGAAATTTGTCTGTATTTATTTAACCACTTGATGAATGGATTAATAATTAATAAAGGAAAATAAATCATAATGTTTCTTTTCTTTTTTTTAAACAGGATTTTTACTGTTACTAATGTTATTCATAATTTTTATTATATAAATTTATTATAAATTTCATTTTATTTTTAGTTTATTCAAAACAATGTATTTTGAATATTACATGGTTCACAACATTCTGCATGGAGGGAATTTGATGGTATTTATTTAAATATTTGATTAATGAGTTAATAAAAGAGGAACTGAAAATTACAATGTGTCTTTTACTTTAGAACAGGATGATGATTATTATTATTATTACTACTATTATTCATTTATTTTAGTATTGATTTTATTTAATTTAAAACAGTGTATCTTGAATTGCACATGGTTTACAGCATTCTGCATGGTGGGAATTTGATGGTATTTATTTAACCATTTGATTAATGGGTTAATAAATCATAAAGTAAATAAAAAAACAAGTAATAAATAAATAAATGATAATGTTTTTAACTTTAGAAAAGGATTATTATTACTACTACTACTACTATTAATTTATTTTATTATTTTTGCAAAACGTTGTACTTTGAATTACACATGGCATAAATATTCTGCATTTTCTGCATAAGCATTCTGCATAAACATTCTCCATATTTGATGGAATTAACCATTTGATCAATGGATTATTAAATCATAAATGAAACAATATAATGTTTCTTTTAACTTTAGATCAGACTTAGTTTTATTTATTACTTTGTTTTGTTATTTTATTCAAAACAACGTATTTTGAATGATACACCTGTCCATTATGAGTGAGGGGCAAACGTTTTAGCATCTCATCATTAATGGTTAAAAGTCACTTTTTTAAAGATTTGTCCAAAGCTTAATCAAATAAAAATGCAGTTATAGTATTTGTATGTGCCGTTTCTATTAAGAATCTATTGTGGCCTGTATTTTAGTATGTTTAGTATGGTGGGACACACCTATCTTTATTTGGTACCACTGGCTGTGCTGAATGAACTGCTAATGACAGAAGAACTAAATTTGCTTAATGATGTTTAAAAGTGTTTTATTTTCCTTTTTTTTTAGGGAGCGTCTTGGGAAAAATGCATCTGAAATAACTGAAGCTCCTAAGGGAAGGTGAGTGTTTTAAATAAGTAGAAATTAGCCGAAAGGGTTTAATTCTCATCCTATTCATGTGTCTGCAGTACATGAAGCAAACTGAATATTGTGTGGTTTATACGTTTCCTGTTGCATAGCGAGCAGGGCCTTTGTCACAGCCACAGTTGTTTTTTTAATGCCACCAGCGCTTTCCTGTGTCAAAAGCAACTGCTGCACTACAGAATAATAGAGTGAATGGCTTTATATTGCTTTAATTCAGTCTGTATGCCCTGTGATAGGCCAGAATGTCTGCTGTCCCACTGCATCATGGGCCCAGTGCTGGTGTTGGATCCATCCCTTCCTGCCAACATAACGTTGAAGGAGCTGCCAACACTTTCAGCAGCATTCTCCACTGCTAAACAACTCTTACAGGTGGCCAAACCTCTCCACCCCTCCACAAGCGTGTCTGTTCTTCTCTTCCACTCCCATAGTGAAGGTACAATTATAACCTACTTCTCACTTTTATAGAGTATGATTCTACATACTGTATAGAGTAGACTCATATACTGTCTCACATTAAACGGAAATTGGGAATATAATATAATTATAATTATTTATTTAATATAAATGTATAATTAATAAATGTTATTTTATAAGCAATCTCTTAAGAATGATATACATTCAACATTTTATACAACTTATATATACTTCAACATTTTTTGGCCATTAACATGGACAAAACTGATTCGGTGTTAGTCTAACATTAGTTTTATGTCCTGTTGCAGCTGAAAAAGCCCATACAGATGCTTTGAAGGATACTTTGACACACTCCATCAGCAGAGGTTATCTGGTGAGAAAAATAACTGCTATACTAACACTTCTTATTGACTAATTCTGCTTTCCATGCTCACAAAAATGTAACAGAACGACACTTGGACATTTTCAATTCCAGCTTCACCAAGATGTGGATATATGACGTCACAGAAACATGGGGCACTAAGGGAGATGTACAGTACATAGTTAATATTAGATGAAAACTTAAAACTTGAACTTAGAAAAACTTTTCTAAAAATTAGAAATGTTGCATTGGAAGCTAACTGAAATTAAATAAGTTTAAGTACCAAAAATACTAAAACTTAAATAAAAATGTAATTGAATTAAAGCTAATAGCTAATAAATAAGACAAATAAAAATGACAAAATCACTTTAAAAATGACTGAAACGTATATTAAAATTAAGACTGAAAATATAAAAATAAAAGCTAATTCAAAATATTAATAAATACTACAATAGTATATAAATAATACTAAAATTACACTGATTTTGATCATCAAATACTTGCAAAACAAACGTGAAAACAATGGATTGCCATTTTGTTTATTGTATGTCACCTCATCTTCTAAAAAGTGGGAACATGAGCAGAAATATCCCACACCCAAATTTGAGTAAAACGCAGTACAAAACCAAAAAACTCGTGCTGCTTTACGAATCAAAGCCATTCACAGAAAAGGGAACTGTGTTTTTTGTTGTGATGTCTGCTGTATGATGTCTACGGAAATACTTTAACCAACAAGAGGAACTTTTTTTTTTACAATGTCCTTTTGATGAATGTTTTATTAGCATTCCTGAGCTATGTTCCTGGCAACCCACATCACTGTACATTTTGTAGGTGCCCCTTATCTGAAACTCACAGTTCATTATAATGGATTGCATCATCCCTGGTTCTGCAAGACCCCCCTTTCTATTAAACATTCTTTTGGACTGTCCCCGTTTTAATGCAAGTAGAAAGCTCTTTTATGAAGTTAGTTCACTTAAGGACTTATTTAGTAAGATTTTGCCTGAAAAAGTTTTAGAATTTTTATCACAGGTTAATTTAAAAAATCTTACTTGCTGTGTTTGCTTGGTTTTATTGTATTCATGTGATATTTGCATTATTGTAATTGCGTTTTTGCCATGAAAATAGCCCCAGATGCTGACATGGCATTAAATAAAATTATACTATACTATACATCATCTCTGTGTGAAACGCAAAGGAATAGTTTTAAAACAAAATCCTTGTGAAACTCATGGAGTCTAAACATCTGTTTCTGTGACAGACGACTGATAAAGAGGCTCCGGGGCTGGTCCGCATGCAAACTCTAGCCTACTTGAGCGGGTTCCCAGCATCACTGAAGGAAACTGAGCAGCTCAGGGTCAAACTACCAGCTGTGGTGACCAGTAAAATCAAACAGGTAAAAAAAACTCTCAAATAAGACAATCAGTAGAATGCAGTGTTTGACATGACCACAAGGTGGCGCACAAGATTGTAAAATCCATTAGAAATACACGGCTGTTTGAGTCTTGCAGAGAATTTAAGGCCTTTATCCATCAACAACCCTAGTGAAGTTACTATATTTGTCATATTTAACTATTGCTTGTGTCAAGCTACATAGCCATTTCCCATCCATTGATCTATAAAATAATAATCAGTGTTTTGTGTGTTGTGGATCAGTGTTTATCTCATTGGTTAGGCCAATGTCTGCGGTCATGTGATAAGAGCTCAGGGTATTACAGTGACACTGGAGTAGACTGATGGGGGGGTTAACAGTACAACAACTGTTTGGAATGGCCCGGCGCCAGCCTGCGCTTGGAAAAGGCAACAGGGTTTAGATGACCTTCTATCTCTACCTCTCCACTATTTCCCCACAGAGCTCTGTGTACCTCACAATACTTTATTTGTTTGCTTGTTTCATTTCTTTGCTTTGTACTTGCTTGCTTTTGTTTGTTTTTGTTTGTTCTTTCTTATGTTTATTTTTCTTGTTTGTTTTTGTTTTCTTTCACTATTACCTTTTGATTGCTTTTGTTTATCTTTGCTTGTTTTTGTTCTTCCTTGATTTTGTTTGCGTATTGTTTGTTCTTGTTTTCATTCTTGGTTACTTTCATTTATTCTTGATTCCGTATGGTTGTTCTTGCTTTTGTATGTTTCTTTTGTTTGATTTTGCTTGATTTAGTTGTTTCTTGTCTGACTTTTGATTTAGTTTGATTTCAATCACTTTTGTTTGCTTTCATTTGTTCTTGCTTTTGTTCAAGATTGCTTGGTTTCTTTTGTTCCTCTCTGATTTTGTTTGTTTTTGAGTTCATCTATGCTTTCTTTCATTTATTCTTGCTTCCAAAAAATTTGTTCTTGCTTTTGTTCATTCTTGCTTTTGTTCAGCTTTGCTTGTTTTAGTTTGTTCTTTGATTTTTTTTTTTTAAATCTTGCTTGCAAAATTTTGTTCTAGCTTTTGTTTGTTCCTTTTGCTGTTTCTTGTTTTGTGTGTGTGTATGTGTGTGTGTGTGTTCTTGCTTGACTTATTTAGTTTTACTTCTTTCTTGTTCATTCTTGCTTTCGTTCATGCTTGCTCTCCACAGCTCCACAACTTTCCTTCCATGTCTTGTTCTACTCATTATTGAATTTCTGAAGGAGGGATGAGGAGTCTTCTATAGGTTTTTTCCCTTTAGTATTGTGTGTCTACGATCCAAATGTGGGTCACATAAGGTAATAGAGCAAAGGATGAAGCTGAGGAACAGATAAAAAAAGAAAGAGAGAGAGAGAAGTTGAGTGTTGAGAGATGTCTAATATTTATAGTGTGTGTTAGCCTGTTTGCAATGTTGATGAAAGCTCTCCCTTGACCTCTGTCCAATGCACACACTGTTACACAATAAATACTGCCAGTGAAGTGTGTGTGGGGAATCTACTTGGTTATAGGTTGGGGACAAATTTGTCACAAGAAGTAAGCTAAAGTTGGCAAATTGTCCCTTTGGGGATGTCCTCAATTGGAAAATCAATTCATAAATAATGTCTTGGTTATAAATATGCGAACATTTTTGTTTTAGGGTTTGGGTTCAGAATAGTTTGTTGTAGAAAATATTAACTAAGTAAGCTTATATAACATTGATTTAGTCTGTTGTCTTAATTGTACATAAAATATGCACCTTTAGTTTAAACACAATTCTACAATTTTCCCCTTATTTATTTGGGTTCTGCAGATTGTTTTTCATTAATGTGATGACAGCAGTGTCGCTGCCTGAATGAAAAGGCCTTCTTCTGAAGTGTATGGCAGTGATGATGGCGTTCCTGGAAACACATTTTCTGTGTAAATGCTGTTGATAGATAAACTATTTTGACTCTCTGCAGTCTTCATTTGGCATTAACTGGAGGTATGGGAACGGTAACAATGAGGACCCTGTGCTTGTAAACAGCATTGTGACAAGTGATAAAACTTGTTTTGAGGGAAACCTGATCGTACAAGCAAACTCATTATCGCTGGAGTTTGGCTGCATGCTGGCAGTCATATGGCTGTTGTGTGTCTCTAGAACCTTCTGATAGAGGAAGTTAGAAATGATGGGGAAAGTAACATCAGCCAAAAGAGTAGAAGTAGTTCTGTGCAATTTACTATGTGTATTATTACTGTAGGTTTAGCAGTGCCATGGGAATGATTTGAAAAGTCTGGGCACAAATTGTGGGGCTTTGATAAGCAGGCATTAAAAAAAAAAAGAAGCTTTGCTCACACCTCCAGTGCTGGGAATAAATATAAAAGCTATTTTCCCAAAGTCATAAGGTCGTGGGGAAGCCCTGGTGGAGTCCTGATGTTGCATTTTTATCTGCTTCTACTTCTAACTTTAGGGTTGATAAGATTTTGTTTTTGATGCTTACAAAGGCTATGAATAGTGTAAAAAGTTATGAATAGTGTAAAAACAATAATAATGTTAAATAATGTTTTCTATTTTAATATATTTTAAAACTTTTTTCCTGTGATGACAAGGCTCAATTTTCAGCAACCATTACTTCAGCAGTTTTTAGTGTCACATGATCCTTCAGAAATCATTCTAATATGCTGATTTGCTGCTCAATAAACATTTCTTATTATTATCAATGTTGAAAACAGTTGTGCTGCTTAATATTTTAGTGAAAACTGTGATATTTCATTTTTTTTCAGGATTCTTTGATTAACAGAAAGTACAAAAGAACAGCATTTTTTAAATATTTTTTTTTACTGTAACTTTTGATCAACTTAATACATCCTTAATAAAAATAATTAATTTCTTACAAAACCAAACAAACCAAAAAATCTTACCCCAAACGTTTGAACACTAGTGTATGTATTTAGGGTTTAAAGGTTTTTTTTTTTTTTTTTTCCCCTCTAGTTTTAATTAACTTAATCATATATCATATTACATATTGTGATCTTATAGGAAGTAGTCTGTGCTGCTGAGTGACTGTTTGTATATGTATATATCTCAGTTGCAGCTGTACTCGGAGGCCAGTATTGCTCTTCTCCACCTAAACACAGCGCAGGATTTTACTGAACTCACCCAGCAGGCCAAGAAGAACCTGACGCTGGAAGGAAAAGAGCTCACAGTCAGTCCGGCGTACCTGTTCTGGGACCTTAGTGCCATCTCACAGGTACACGTCACTGCAGTTTCACACACGGGTAAAAACTAAGCCAATTTGTGCTTGATAAGTGATCAACTTATCAAGTTACTTAAAGGGGTCATATGATGCGATTTCAAGTTTTCTTTTCTCTTTGGAGTGTTATATGCTGATTGTGCATAGATAAGATCCCTAAAGTTGCAAAGACTAAAGTCTCAAAACCAAAGAGATATTCTTGATCAAAGTTAAGACTCTGCCACGCCACCCTAAAACGGCTCGTTCTAACACGCCCCCACATATCTACCTCTAATGCAGATTTGAATTAAAATGTACATTTTATAAGGCAAATTCTGCATACATACAAAAGATCTATGAATACATGCACTACTGTAAAGTACTACCTTTTTAAAGAAATTAATACTGTTATTCAAAAGAGATGCATTAAATTAATCAAAAGTGGCAGTTAAGACATTTTACATAGTTAAAGATTTCTATTTCAAATAAATGCTGTTTTCATAAAAGAAAAAACGTGTATCATGGTTTTCACAAAACTGTTTTCAACATTGATAAAAATAGGAAATGTTTCTTGAGCACAAAATCAGCATATTAGAATGATTTCTGAAGTATCATGTGATACTAAAGACTGGAGAAATGCTGTTAGGAACTTTCAGAATCATCATTGGTCCAATTCATTTTTAATATTAAAAAGTGATGTGCAATGTCATTAAGAAGCCTCCCATGACATGAAAATTGCAGGCAAACAAATTTAATGGGCTGTTTTATGTCCCCACCAAAGCCACAAACCTGATAAGAACAAATTGAACTAAATTAAATGAACAAAAGAAAGATGAGGTGTGCATAGACTTTGCACAAGGCTAAACATATGAGCCTAAACACATCTTTTTCATTAAAATGAATAGCACTGGACGGGTTCACAGTGTACTGTTCTGGACACTTTAATGTTGAACTCAGCATTTCCTGGCCCTGTCCCCCTGTTTGAGAACCACTTGAGTATTTCTTATTAAATCTAGTAGTAATTGATTTAACACATTTTCTGTTTGTTTGTGCATTTCTAAGATAATTTCAACCAACTGCACCGTGTCGTCCTCCGGAGGAACCAGACGCTTTACACCCTGCCTCGGGGAGAGCTCCGACCGTATTTTAGCTTCTCAGGCCTGGCTAACCGCGTGTTCGAGGCACAGGTTGCAGATAACCCAGCGCTCCGTCACACTTCTGTCGCCAACAAATGGAAGACCATCCACCTGCTGCTGCTGCCCGGACACAATGCCACCCAGATCCACTACAACATCACCTTTCAGGGTGCCGACAACCACGACTTCACCATGACTTTCTCTGTAGCCGTGGATACCCGAGAGCTCCCCAAATCAAACATATCCAATCCGGTGCGGGAGAAAGACGAGGAGCCCAGACCGAACATAGTGACCCCAGAACCAGTGGTTGAGTTGGAAAATGTTCCCAAAGAAAAACAAGGCCCGAGAGTTAGAGAGAAAGCCCATGGCAGTGTAGAGATTGTGCAGGTGCCTGCATTAAATGAATCTCTTTTGCCTGAGGAAGTGAAGCTTGAGTTAGAGAAACTGAACGAGAAGCTATCATTAGGTGACATCACTATTAAAGGCTTTAATTTGACCAAAGCAGTGCTGTTGGGCCCGTACAAAGACAAAGCTAAGCTTTCACTAAACAATAAAAACTCTGAAAAACAAGACCAGAACAAGCCAGCAAAACACTCGAATGAAGACCAGAAATCTCCTTTAATCAGTCAACATCAGGCCGAAAGAGCAGCAAGGGTGAAAAGAGCAAATGAAGAAGAGGAAAGAGATAATAATTCTAAATTGGAGCCAGCTGTTGCTCCATCTCTTGTCCCAATCCAGATTGATGGTGTTACGTCGAAGGTTCAATCAAGATTGTTCGGCAAAGAGAAACCCCACGCATCTAAGCTTCTCGGCACCCTGATGGGAAACATGTCTAAGGAGAGAGATTCAGAAAACGAAGTCCACCTCCGCGGGCGGCCAGTGGGTCGTAAACGCCAGTATTACATCTCCAGCTTGGACCGGGGTTTCCTTCCATGGGAGAAGAGGAAGTTCTTTCAGGCTCTGCTGGAGGTGAGACATGGTTCTGTAACAGTGATTTCTTCACTTTTTTGAACTGCAGGCCTCCCATGTATATACACACGGAGCAGGTCTAAAAGTCTACAGACCCCTGTTAAAGGGGCCATGAACTGCCTTTTTTATTATTTTGTACTGTTCTCTGAGGTCCACTTATAATGTTATCAAGATTTTTGCTATGTTAATAACAGACAAAGCAATAGTGACCACATAATAAAAACAGTTACTCACACTTGTGTGGTGCGACATTACTGTCGGATCTAATGTAGTTGGCACAGCATCGTCTTTTAGTTTCAATCTCTGAAAATCCCGTATCGAATTGTGCCTTGTTTGTAAACGAATCCACGGTAAAATGAAGTGAACAAAGGCCAAGTTCTTACTGATGCGGTCTGGAACATTAAAAATAAAGTTCATCCACACTTTCCTAATGTTGGGATCAGAAGCCTCTTGCACAGCCTCTTGTTGTCTTCGAAGCCATCTTTATCATTTGGTTTCTGTGTAGACCTGCGTTTGCCTCTCTCGTTATTTACACTACATGCGCGAATCGGTGGGCGGGGCTAAACAGGCAGTGATGCAGAAGCAGGCGTTGATGATCTCCAGCGGAGGCGGGGTTTAGCCACACTATTGCATCATAAAGTGGCACATTCCACAACCTGTCGTTTTGGCAGATTGGCTTCAATATAGGCTGATTTTAGACTAACGAGAAAGTTTTGAGTTCTGAAACTTGGATGTTTTTATAGTACAATGACCTCTTATATGTCGAAAGATCGAGGGAAATTTGATTTTTCAGTTCATGACCCCTTTAAAACTGCAGCTTTTTGAAATGTAAAAAATGAATCCACATAGTTTTCCAAAATGTAAAAAATGAATCCACGTAATTAATGATTAAAAAAAAATAATAATAATGCAACAAACAAATAGGAACATAATAAGTGGCAGTGTTGATGTAGGTAAATAAATCAGAGGTTTTCACGTTTGTTATGTTAATGTTATGTTAAAGCAATAAGCCCCAAGAAGCCGTGGTACAGTGAATTTATAACAGTTAAGGGGCGTTGTTAGGCACGACGCAAATAACCCCCTTAGCTGTTAGCTGTTAGCTATAATCCCCTTAGCTGTTATAAATTTACTGTAAACCACGGCTTCACGGGTCTTATTGCTTTTATAAAACGGTTATTCCATATACGTAGTAAGGTTTAACAAAATAAAACAGAGCAAATAAAGTGTAATGATATTAATAAAAACATTATTCTTCCACCAAACAATGTAGTTCCTCAGAATCAGTTGTGGTTGCAACAGTGGTTGCCGAGCAACACACAAACGTAAACAAAGGCGTATATTTGTAGCATTTGCTGCTTGTTTTCTTTAAAAAAAAAAACTAACTAGCTTTCTAATCTTTTTGTATTCTCTGTTTTCTTTTAATTTATTATACAATTAACAAAAGCAAAAAAGTCCTCTAACACTAGCTTGCTCTATTCTTTTTCTATTCTAGAGTAATTTACAACAGCTTCGAACGTGGCTCAGCCAATCAGAATCAAGGACCGGAACTATCCGTTTTATAATTAACTTTCTTGAAAAAAATGCTTGATGTGGGGAAAAAATTAATTAAACTAAAGTCAGTATTAAACATTAATCAGTTTTCTAATGATGAATATTAATTTTAATAGAAATTAATTTATCTTCAAGAAATGACTAAAAACACATCTCTTCCAACTTTATTTGACCCTCTAACTCTAGCAATGTAATAATATTTTATGCGTATATATATGTATAAACTAGTTATTGAGCAGAAAAAGAAAAAATATTTTTATATCTTGATTTTGTTTTTGCATTTTAATTGTTAAAGTTAATATTAAATATTAATCAATATTAAAATTATTAATATTCATATCAATATTAATTATATTTTAATGGATAAATGGATGGATGGATGGATAGAGTTCCACTGTTCACTGTAGAACCACTGTTCTAGAGTAAACAAAACTGTCTCTTGTAACTGAAAGGCAGGACTTCTTGCTGCCACATTAAGTATTGCAATCTCTCCCATTCATTGATCTTTGTATGTGTCTTTTTTGTGCATCACAGGAAGAGGAGCATCTACAGAGAGAACTGCAGTATGCAGCTGATGGGACCGCCACTGGACGCAGGTTGCGGGACACTTTTGCTGATTCACTCCGCTATGTCAACAGACTCTTGAATGCTCAATTCGGCTTCACTTCCCGCAAAGTGCCTGCTCACATGCCTCACATGATTGACAGGCTCGTCATGCAGGAACTACAGGACACGTAAGAGTCAGAACATACACACAGACTTATGTACCAGTTGAATGTTAATCTATAGATTGACTAAGTGATTTTAAAGTAATGCAACAAAATTTTGGCCACCGAAATTCAGATGTCTTCAAAAGTTCCTTCAGTGTAAAAGTAAATGAATATGAATTAATCTTTCTTTTTTTTTTTGTCTTGATATCTTGCTCCTTCAGCTTCCCTCAGGAGTTTGATAAGACCTCGTCCCACCGTGTGCGTCACTCAGAGGACATGCAGTTTGCCTTTTCTTATTTCTACTTCTTGATGAGTGCAGTGCAGCAGCTCAATATATCTGAAGTGTTTGACGAAATTGACACAGACCACTCTGGCGTGCTGTCTGATCGTGAGATTCGCACGTTGGCCACACGAATCCATGAACTCCCCTTAAGCCTTCAGGTACACACCACCCTCTCACCACAGTACAGAGAAAATTACTTGATTACTACATAAAAAAATTAATATTTTTCAAAATAATATTTAATTTAGAATTTAATTTAAAATGTAATATGTGAATATAGATTAATTTATTTTATTTTCAAATGTAAATTTATTTTTAAATGTTTAATTTAATGTAAATGTCTAATTTATTTTCATTTGAAATGCAGTCTAATTTAATTTAAAATGTAGTTACATTTAATTTGATATAGTTAATATATTTTTATTTAAAATGTAGTCTCATTTTATTTAAAATGTAATTGTTTAATTTAATATGTATTCAAATTTATTTGAATTTAAAATGTCATTTAGTTTATTTGTTTTTAATTGCTGTCAAATATATTTTAATTTAATTTAGTCTTATTTATTTCCATTTAAAATGTAATTTAAATAAATTTAAAGTAAATTGTGATTTAATTATTTTATATTATTAAATGTATATTAAATAAAAAAAAATAGAAATTAAACGATTAACAATGAAGCAGGACAGTCAAATATGTGGTAAGGAAGTGGTTTTGTGAAGTGAACACAAGGCATGTATAACTTTATTTTTTTGGGACACCACATGAGTGTCTGTCTTACCCATGTGTTGAGGAAAGGCATGTCTGTTTATTTGACTCTAAACAGGATTTGACCAGTCTGGAGCAGATGCTTATAAACTGCTCGAAGACTCTTCCGTCCAACCTTACGCAACTCCATACTGTCAGCCCAACCCAGGAGGCCTATTATGACCCCAGCATGGTGAGAGCTACTGTTCAAAGTCTTAATAAATATTCCAACACAAGTATACAAATCAAATATTAGATTATAAAATCTCACAAAATGTTTATTAAGTGATCATCACCTTGTCCATGCATAGCTTTAGGCTGTACACTATAATATTGTCTTGGTTGGCACGTCTTGTATCATCAGCTCTTCTGTCTGTGCGTTTGTTGGTACTGTTAAAAAAAATCAGTGTTTTGATGTTCCTACAGCCACCCGTCACAAAAGGTTTAGTAATCCACTGCAATCCCATCACAGAGAGGATCCACAAAGCCTTCAAGGACCAGAATAAATACAAGTAGGATTTTCATTAAGTTCCCACAAACACTTCAGCAGCATCTCTTATGAGACCGGGTTAGTTATGTAAGCTCTTGTTCTTTTCAGATTTGAAATTATGGGCGAAGAGGAGATCGCCTTTAAGATGATACGGACCAACGTCTCTCATGTAGTGGGGCAGCTTGATGACATCAGGAAGAACCCTAGGTACATTCAGGGACTTTCGTTCCTGTTTTTTTTTGCGCACCTTGGGAAGCCTCATACACTTTTTTTTTTTTGCCTACAGGAAGTTTATCTGCTTGAATGACAATATTGACCACAGCCATAAGGATGCCAGCACAGTCAAAGCTGTACTGAGGGACTTCTATGAGTCAATGTTCCCATTGCCCTCTCAGTTTGAGCTGCCCAGAGAATACAGAAACCGTTTCCTCCACATGACAGAGCTGCAGGAGTGGTAAGAGTTTAGTCACAAACAGTCATGCAGTGCATGTTTGTGTAAAAGACAGAAACCTAAATAAGCATTTAACAAAGACAAGTCAAACAGGTCTGTGTACATACCTCAAGTTTCATTACCGAATCTGAAGTATGAACAGAACACACCAAGTCTGGTAGGAGTAGTTTAGTGAAACCCAGTAGTTCAATATGAAACTAATGGACCTAATCTCGACATGAAAAATAAAAAACAAAAGTGTTGGAATAAAGGCATAGCAGCCATTAAACCTAAATAAAGAATTATTTAATCTGTATGGTAGTGTAAAGAAAACAAAAGTATCTGTCCACATAAAACACTGACTTAAAAACTGAACTGTAGCCAAAGACTCCTCATTAATCACCCTCATGTTGTTCCAAACCTTCCAAACCTTCCAAACCAGTTCGGAAAAAAAGGATATTTTTGAAGCAGTGTTGTTATTGTTAATAAAAACGTTCATTAATTGAAATAAAACTGAAATAAAATAAAACTTGGATGAAGAAAACTAAATGAAAATCGGAAATGTAGTCTTGGCAACTAACTGAAATAAAAGTTGAACTAAAATTTCTAAAACTAAAATAAAAATAATATTACAAAAACTATAAAATTAAAGTGAAAACTGAAAATATACAAATAAAACTATTTCAGAGTAATAAATAATACTATAAAATTGCATATAAATAATACTAAAATACTGTTTTTGAAAAATGTGACCATATAGTGAACGGGTACTAGAACTTCAAGCCTCAAAAATGTACCATTAAATTAAATTGATTTTGAAAAATTAAAATTTAACATGTGTACATAAAATGTACACAAGCTTATGAAGCCACAATGAGGATACAAAAACACCGTAAAATTAGTCCATATGAGTTATTTACTATAATTCAGATGTCATGTGATAGCTTTGTGTAAAGAACAAACTAAAATTTAATTCTTTAAGCCTTTTTAAGGCTTACTTATTGCATGAAAAAGAGCAGCCAGCACATTGTTCAAAATATCTCCTTTTGTGTTTCATGGAAGAAACCCATATGGGAAAGTCATATGGGTTTGGAACAATATGAAGTGAGTGAATTGAATCACTGATTTATTCATCAATCATTTTGAATGAACTTTAAGCTTTCAAATGGCAGTATTTAAACCCAATAAGATTTACAACGTGTCTCACAACTTTTCGAATCATTAGTCCCTGAATATAATGGTTTATTGGTGTAGAGATCTATTTGGTTTTGTTGTAATGAGCTTCACAAGTCTGTTTACATTTAGTTGTGTGTGATTTATTGCCTGTTTCTGTTGCTTTACTCCTGTGAATACTGGTAAACGTTCCTTCCTGTCATCACTGTGTGAAGTTGGGTGATAGCTGTCGACACAATCTGGAATTCTGGGAATGGGGAGGTGGTTGAAGAAGGGTTTATGTATCTGTCGATCCTTTGGATGGTTACAGGCTGGAAATTATGACTAGTGCATTCGCCATTCATGCTCAACCAGCCAGAGCGGGTCTCTGTTACACCCAGATGCCCCATAAAGCCCTATCAGAGGCGTGTGACCTGCCCGGGCCGAGGGGCAGGGTGTTATTTTTGGGTACTGCTAGGCTCGAGCAACCCCATAGGCTGATTTTAACAGCTGTGTATCTGCAGATTGGCTCTGTCAGACACAGACATGCTGGTGACAAAAGGGTAACGGACTGTGTTCCTCATAGATGATGATGTCACCTTGTCACACTCTCACCTCCGACAGCCTGCTGCGTGACAACAAAACTTGAGTCACTGTGAACTGTTAATCACACTCTTGATAAATATACCGTTTTGAATCTGGCAAGAGTTAAGACAGCATTACCATTCCTGCCCTTGTATGCTGACAGCAGTGAATGAACTCACCATTACAATACAGACATATTTTCAATTGTCTATACAGACTTATTTTCAATTATTATATTGAACAATGATTGAGGTGTGTACACTGTATTAAAGGTGTCAAGGAAAATGCTATTTTTTTTATTTAATAGTTTACATTTTTGGAGTCATTACAGATCAAATTTTCTGAAATGGTGTATGTTTTTATTTTTAATAATATTTCTAACACATATTATGTATTCAATATTTGAGCTGTGCTGCATAAAATTGATCATAAAGATTACAAAAGATTTCTGTTGCAAATATATTTTAAGCAACACAACAATAGTTTTATAAAAACTATTAAGCAACACCAGCTGTTTTCAACATTGATAATAATAATAATAATAATAATAACAAATGTTTCTCACAATATTTCTGGTTTTACTGTAATTTTTAACAAATAAATGCAGCTTTAGTGAGCATAAAACTTAAAAATAACCCCCAAATGTTTGCACAGTAGTGTATATTTTATTATATTATATAGATTAGATCATTAGATTAGATTAGATTAGATATTTGACCTTGATTTATATTCCTAAAGGGCTTTGCAATTTCCTTCACTTTTGGAGTTAAACTGCAATGAGTTCTATAACTGTAGATCTATTCAAAACATTTCTGTTCACTCTGGAGCAGCAGGAAAAGAAAATTACAACATTGACCAATGCAGCTAAAATGTGTATTTTTATCAGAGTACACAACAACTTTTGAATGGTTGTCAATATATAATGATGCTTGTTGGATCCAGATTGTGTAGTTATAGCATCTACCATGTAAAGGGCTAACCAGCCTTGATCTTCTGTTTCACAGGCGAATATACAGGGACAAGCTGAAGTTCTGGACCCACTGTGTGCTGGTGACGTTAGTCGTCTTCACTGTCATATCGTTCTTTGCTGAGCAGGTCAGTACGGTTCAGCTTATACATCCATTGTCCACTATCTCTCGTTCTTCATTTCACTTTGTCACACACATGCACACGCACACACACACACACACACACACACAGACAGAGAGAAACAAACACTGAGTCCGGTGGAGTCTGGCTAGTCTCATTACCATTAGCAACTAATATATCAAATTTAACCAGCAACCCTCTGTGTTCTTTTAAGGAAATGGTAAAGGCAAAAATATCATCCTGATGATTGATCAACCAGGCAGCTTGCAGCAAATAGTCACACTATTAATTGCGGGGTCAGGTTTCTGTCTTTTGGAGAGGTTAATGGTCACGGTGACCTTTTTAAGGACCAATGTGTCTTCATCTGTCCTTAGTGACAGAACAGTAATGTGAACACTCACCAGAAGTACAAATATGGAGGTGATGCATTATCAGCGGGTGCTTCCTCTGCTGCCGTACATGCATGTAGAGCCATGTCATGTTTGGCTGCATGCTCATCTCTGACAGACGAGCACATTAACAGGCTTAATTACAATCTTCAGAACAGATTTACAGTCTCCTCATTAACTCATATAGTCACTTCCTGTTTCTTTTGTAGGAATTCCTGCTTATATGCAGCACTCATTTTTCTCATTATTTTTATTTTTTAAAGTGTTATTAGTTAGGGGTTATGAAGGGCTTGAAGTGCCACTTAAAACGCAATGAAACCAATCATTAATGTGTTAATTAAAAATTATATATTTTAAATTGTTTATATTCATTAAATATTATGTATTTATAATCACTAATCAGTACGATTGAATTAACAAATAAATACTTATTCAAAACATTTTACACATTGTTTTTTCATCATTTTCAAATTGGCTTAAGAAAAATTAAAGTTTAAATTTCACTGGCCACTTTAACATGCTAACCGTCTAGTGAACTTTAAACTTTTATTTTTCTTAATCCAATTTATAAATGATTTATTAATGTGTGCTATTGTATTGTTGCATTTAACTATCATTTTAAACATTGAAATGGCTTTAAATATGTCTATTTATTTGTCAGTTTGAATTTTTCTTCACAATTTTTTTTCCATTCACATTTAACCATTTCAAACATTTCAGCTAAATTTGTATTAATTAAAATACGTGTTTATTTGTTTAAACAATTAAACATTTGTAAATATGGATATATTTCTGAAAGACCCGGAAAAGTAGTTGAAAGTACTTTTTAAAATTAATAAAAATAATTGATTTATTTTTATTTTTAAATAGCACTTCATAAGGCGTGGGTGGAAAAAAATCAGTTCAGTGATGCATGTATCTTTGTCAAACTTTTCTGAATCAATTCACAAAAAAAAAGTAGAATTTGTAATGAATTATTAATTAGAATAATATAGTGAATCTGAACTGAATACTGTTTTATTCTAGAATTAGTCTTTATGGTATTAGTCTTTTGTTCCTCTTTCTTCCCTGTTTTGGTCATATGTTGATCTTGTTTCTATACTGTATGTGTATCACGTGTCTGTCACGCGTTGCCCCACAGCATTCATAACAGGTTTGGTTGACACTCCTTCCTCTTCCTTTTCTTTCTGTCCCTCAGCTGATCATGTTGAAACGGCGGATTTTCCCCAGGCACAGGGTCAGCAAGGATGCGAACCCAGAGCGGGTGTGAGGTTATTCCTTTCTCAGAGCTTGTGTCTTGTGAATTTGAAGTTCCAGAGTCGTACTTCTGTTAATGCGGTCAGATAAAAATACCCATTTGGAGGTGACTGGATGAAGTTGATGGAGAAACTTCCTCCACAAAGGGGCATTAGTGAGACACGCTGGGGCCCACGAGGCAAGCGATCACACTCTAGGTTGTGTATTGAATGTGAACTGAACTCAATGGCCCATATTGAGTGTGTTGCCATATTACCTTGCGTGTCTGAATTGTAATTATTTGAAATAGGATTTTTAATTTATAAGGGAATGTCAAGGGTAAAGATACTACCCGTTAAGGGTTGTTGTTCTTCTTTCTCTTGTTCTCTTTGTCCTGTCTTTCCTTCCTCATCCTTTCAGTGCCTTTCTTTACCACATGAACGAAAGCGGTGGACTCAGATGCATGGCTGGAACTTTCTGCCTTGCGTTTGGCTTTTTGCATTTGTCTGAATTTGTCTTTCACGCTTGCTTACTCCAAAGTGGCACAGAATCTCCGGGAGCATTTTTACAGCCGAATAGCAATCGTGATACTTGGAAATTTTAGCAAGGATCATCAAAAATGAGCCATTTCCTTCTCTTTCTCTTTTTTTAAATGCATGTCGTTTTTGCTTGAAATCCTTCACGTGATTGTCTCTTAGTGGGACATTAAATACTGACTTTGTCTGAAATTCAGATGCCACCGCCTGTGGCCCTGGTGTGTATTAATTAACTCCTCACCTTCACTTGTCTTTTAAAGGGAATCGTTCTTGGCTTGCTCAAACGCTATGACTACTGACCCCAAACCTCTGCAGGGCATACATGCCTTATAAAACAGGCTTGAGTTTAGGAAACGTGATGAATGATAATGCTGTTCTGAGATGAATTTCCCTGTTTACTTTTATTTATTATATTAGAAAAGACATAATTGTAATGTACAAGCATATCTTTGTTTTATTTTGGAAATGTATGTTGCTAAAATTCTCTCAAAGTACACTTATTTTAGGTCTCTTTATTTTAGGACACTTTTCCACTTTTGTGTCAAATGTAAATTAAACCAGGTGCCTAATTTGATAATGAAATAAGAACATAATCTGAACGCTGATGCGTAATGAAACAGCCAAATATGTTAATTAAAAATATTTACTGCATTGATATGCCTTGTTGTTGTTTTGAACTGGGTTAATGTCATTGGTCAAGCAAATGTTGCTGCTCCTGTTGAGTCACATTTTTAGCTGTTATGTGTATTTGATTCTTGCTTCAGAAGGAGGAAATGTACAAAGTATGAAGACCCCAAAACACATAAGAACCGGAATTTAGACAGTGCTATATTCAAATCACACAAAATTTATTGTTTTTATTAGCCCTTTGGAAGGAGATGATTCTAAGCAGACAGAGAGTGCATCATAAAACGGGCACAGAAGGTCAACACCCCCCAAAATCCCTCAAAACAGAGCTAAAGGCAATGTTCAAAAACTCTGTTTGTGCTCAGTTCAAGCTCTAGGAAGTGAAACACACAACCAGGAAGACTGAGCAGACTGCAATTGGGTGACTGGGGAGGGGGGTGGAGAGATGAGTCTGTTTTTAGCGCATAGCCACAATCCTTGACAATTAAGTTCTTTCAATTATTATTTTTGTTTTAAACAGGCTTGACTTAATTTCACACTAAATTCAGTCAGATTATTCAAATAAATACATACACCGTAATCACTGGACAATCACAAAACGTTTTCTTTTACTTCAAGCTACAATGGCTGTTTGGGCAGTTTTCTTTTCTGGAGCTTATTTTCTTCTATAAAGTGTCACATGATCTACAAATAGCTGCTTTTTTAACAACAGTAAAAATTCTGCATGGTAAAAAAGGTTCTGTGGTGTAAACTATTTTTGGCAGTTTTGGCGACTATATCAGCCCTTAAAACCGAGAAATATGTTTGTAATACTTGCGTCTGTTGTATTTATCAAGATCAGACCTATAAAAATGGGCCTAAATTAAATAATGGTTATTTCAATGTCGAAAATGGACTTTGGTTAATGGCAACTGATGCCCGAATTGCAGTTGTAGCTTCCCTTTTTTGTTAAAATTTGACAAACGTGATCAAACCCAAAAAACAAGGTACAAATCTATTGTGATAAATACTATTGTGGAAAAAAAAAAAAAAAGTTTCCTCCATTATTTTTTTTATTCTTCTGCTCATCTTTATCTTTGACCAAATGGTTTGGATGCAAAATATTTAGGAAATGATTCTATGCAAAAAGTTTTTGGCCAATTCAAATTCAGTTAACGTTTGATTTCCCACCAATATTTCCTTCTTTATCCTTTGAAAAAATAATAATTTCTAATGTGTTCCTGCACAGAATGAACCATTTCAAGGCAACAGAAAACTTAAGGGCTATGCTGCCCTCTGGCCTCCAAGGCCACGTTTTGGACATTTCATTGTCTAAACTCTTTCTTTTCATCCAGTGATATATTCTAGTGTACAGTAGTGTGGTTAAAAAAAACAATGCGAGCTGGTCTGGTCAAACCTGGCAAAACGTTAAATTCTGTTAGTCTGTGGTGGTCACACTGTCAAGGCCGTTGCGGTTTTGGTTGGTGGGGCTCTCCTGCTCTAGCTTGAGAAGCGGGACAATGTCTTCATCCTTAAATCCCGCTTCCTCCTCCCGCCGGGCAAATTGTCAGTCTCTGTGTGCGTGGCCCTGTGGGGTGATGCTGAAAACCCGGATTCGCAGGTGGGAGGCGATTTGCAGACACAGGCCTGTGCAGTAACGCAGCAGATCCACCAGGGACAGCACCTAAACATCAGGATGGAGAAGACACAGACTCGTTTAGTTTTGCCTCAGATACTGCATTTAAAAACATTGAAAACACTAAGCGCAGTGGTGCCACACTAGGTTCAGGTTCACTTTATTTGTACCCATAGATAGACTAGGTACTAGTGGTTTGACCCAGTAATGGTTGTGGCTCACCATGGCGATCCAAAGCACGATGTGTTCATCAATGAAGCTGTTGAAATACTGATTTAGAAAAAGGAGTCCAGGACCAATGAAGGCTGTGTCTTGAAGATGAAGCTCACTCTTGGTCATGTGGGCCACCTGTAAAAGAAAGCATACCTGAAAACACCTGATGCATTTTGGATGACTGTTTATGAAAATGATGAAGCTCATGATTACAAGGGCCAAATAACAATTTTGAATTCTCATAAAGGCATCAGCAGCACTCACCACCAGCTTATTTGCGATCTTGGCGATCACCATGCCAAATGTAAGGATGTAAAGGCAAGGATGGTGCTCGAAAAGCTGACTGGAGGACTTTTTAAAGATGATGAAGGCCAGAGAGAGGACGAGGCCGATGTGTAGACCAGGAGACAATACACTGGTGTCCTGAGGAAGACAGGTGCTCTATTTACCCTAACGAGATCACTGTTTTTTTTAATCTTTGCCTTACATTAAATCTGGCGACTGGGCTATTATAAGAAGAACTAAGCCAAAAACAGACCTCAGTGATGAATACACTGCTGGAGAGCACTTACTGCAACAGTTGAGCCATTCTTGCCCACCCCACCGTTCAGGATGACATAGAAGTAGTTATAGGTTGAATACAGAAACCCACCGATAATACCGAGAATGGGAAAGGTTTGCAAATTCACACCAAGAACAGGCACCTGGGTGAAAGAATGAGAAAATCAATGCCTTAATATGAGAACAGCTGTTATTTTGGAAGGGCGAAATAAAAAGCTCTGAAGCTCTGAGTAAGCTTTATAAAATAGGGAGAGGTTAGAAAAGACTGATGTGCCTTTTTGTTTTATTGGCAATGTCTATGGGTGACTGGTAGCCATAGTAGTAGTTTTCACCTTATATTGACCTTTTCACAGTCCGTTTGTCCTCAGAGAGGAGGCACGAGGCAGAGAGCAAAAGACAGGTCTACTTAAAGAACACACTCAGAAAGGGGGCTCTGTCATGATTCACAGTTTTGGAGGATTTGATATTTTTTCTTTTTTTTTTAATAAAATATGCAGTCTGTAGAACCCTTTTAAAATAATTTTCTGACACTGTGTATACACTGGAAGCGCCTGAATGCATGCCACACTGCAACTGAGATTATTATATTTAATATTAGAATGTTTCTATGTGAATAAACATGCAAATAAAACAAAACCATTAATAAAAAGATATATAATATTACATTTACCCAAGTGTATTATTATGTTAGTATTGTGAATAAACATGTAAATAAACAAAAATGTTAACAAAAAAAGATGTGCTATTGTCACAAATTTATTATCATTCTTATTATTGTTAATATTATTAATAAACATGTAAATAAAAATGAATAAAATATATGATATTTATATTTACTTATATTCATATTCATGTTTTTATTATTATTATTATTCTATTAATATATATAGTGCATGCATAATTATGTAAGTCAATAATATTCTGATCATATTTGTTTTTCAAGTACATTTTACCAATTCCAAACCACCTCTATCTTAATAACTACTATTGACTTTGTACATAATGATTTATAAATGATATTTAATTGTTAATGGGGGCTGGAAGTGAAAAATGCCTTCTATTCAGATAAGTGCATAATTATTAAGCAGGTTATTATGCACACACTTTTTTTTATTATATCAATATTTGTTGTTGGTATTACGTAAATAAACCTGTAAACAAATTAAAAACTATTAATAAATAGATGTGAAATTGTGAGGAAAATTAATTGCAATATGTATTGATGATTGTTTTGACATAGCCCTAGTATGCACATGGTTAAAGCAAAATTTGTAATTGATTGATTTTAAATTAGTAGGCCACTTAACATCACAAGCTGACTTTGATGTAACTGTCATAAGTTATTTAAATATATATTAAGTAAAATAGCAGTCAGTTCACACAACATGATACTTGTAAGTAAAATCATATTATGTCAGACCAATTAGGGAAAATAAGTAGCGCTGCATCAAGTCAAAAAAGACACCGTGTCCATCATTTGAAAGCACTTTGTGATTGGCCACAATGTACTCTTCCAGTGTGGATAACTTCAGCGATTAGAATGGGAGTGAATTTATAAACGTTATGAACGAGAAAGAAACTTCAGAGGCTCAGTGTGATGCTAAAGAAGGTGAATGACGTACCCTAGTCTCCCAAAGACTCACTCCTCCAAATGCTGTCATCAGATACATGATTGTAATAGCAATCTGGACTTCTGTCACGTCAACCCTGCAAAAAACATTCAAAAATACAGTACAGTTAAAAAAATAACATCACACAGACGGGTTCAATAAATTCAGGCGAATAAGCGGTGAATGCACTCACAAGCCGAAGCGGAGTGTCCCGGACACGTATGTCTGCCAGTGTGCACAGAAAAACATGAACATGCCCACGAAGCCGCAAAAAAACATCCAGTTAGGATAAGTGCCGATCCCACAGGATATACATGTTCCCACGGCAACAAACACTAAGAGAGCAATCCAATTAGAGTGCTGTTAATATATACTGTATGTAATAAATAATAATAAACAACAAATGGCATATGATAAATATGATTATTGTAAACAACAATATATTAAAAACTAGTTTTTTTTTAACAGACTATTAATGGTGGGTGTTGCTAAGTGGTTGCAAAAGTCGTTTGTTCCGATCACTAACCATAGATGTTAAGCAGTAATAGTGATGCTTAACAAAAACACTACTAAATATTACTCATAACTAAATAGTGAAAGGTTGTCTAGCTGATTATACCTGTAGAAACGGCGTCGCAGCCATGGTCAAAGAGCTCCCCAAGAGCCGAGCTGCTATTGGTCCGTCTGGCCTGTTTCCCATCAATGGCGTCCAGTGATTGGTAGATGAAGAGACCTAAGGCGCTGAGAAAGAAGGCCCAACCTGGAGCCTGAAAAGGGTTGATACGAAAGAAAACATAAAGGCCAGTACACTGACATTGATCAAGACTAACTCAATCTAGTTCTTCTTGTTTGACTGGACTCAAAGTAAATGAGGCATAATCATTATTAATCATTACAATATTAAATGCCCATTCTTGAGATTTGTTTGCAGTTTCTTACATTCAACTACTCAAGCGTTCGGGTCTTTTGTGCCTAGAGAGAAAACAAAACCTTAGACTAAACTTTGACCTCTAACTGTAGATACGGATGGCTTGTATTATTTTGTGTGAGACAGAAAGGAAAACTTGTCAAGGTTCACAAATATGGACACAAAGGAGCTGTTTTATCTCCTTTGCTTTAATAGATACAGTTATCACTGCTCTTTTGCCATAATTTCATTGGTTTAAGAGAGGCAAAGTTGGAAAGAAGCACTTCAGCCATACATATTATTCAAAGGTAAGTAAGCAGAGTGAGAATAATCAAATAGGCTAATCTGAAAGGAAGGAAAATGTATCTACAAATGATTTAAAATGATGATTTAATTCCTTAGAGGAGTCTGGTGTAATGGCCTGCCCTAGATTGTTGCCTCCTTTGTTTTGACCCTGAATAACCAATAAGACATTGTGAAGTGTTTTAAAATGACTCTTTGTGGATAAAGAAAAATGCGAAGACAATGTAGGCTACAAATTGTTATATCAAGGGTAGCTTGAGTGTTTGTGTGTGTGTGTAATAGTCTGATAATGGGCAAAGGTCCATGTGGCCTACTGGGTCGATTTCCCAGAGAGACTACAAGCAGGCCATCTGGTTTCACTGCACATTCACAAAACAGATTAAATCCCCTGTGTGCTTGAATTATCACATCAGTATTTTTCATTCAAAAAAACTACTGAAGGCCTTTAATGTATGAAATAATTTTCCCTGTTAAGTCTGTTACTGTCGATGTGATTCCTAAATCTGTCAGGTTGTTGTCAGAAGAGGACACAATCTAATATCAGGTCTATGCAGCTACATTCCACGATTAATGACAGTATAATTAATGTACAGTATATATAATGTATTTATATAGATGCTGATACTAGATACCAATATTGATCACTTACATTATACTGTTAGTAACTGAAGATGATGCATTAGAATATTTAGCAGATAAAATGTGGGAATAAACATGTCAATTATAGAGTAGTCATGAAACAACATGGATACAGTATGTGTATTTCTGACGTGCTAATGTAACATTTTGCTGTAAATTCAGGAACTGTTTAAAAGTTTGGCAAAGATTTATATATATATATATATATTTGATAGAAAAAACAGCGATTTTGTGAAATATATTCCCAATTTAAAATAAACGTTTTCTATTTTCATATATTTAAAAATATAATTTATTCCAGTGATGGCAAAGCTTTATGTTTGCAATAAAATTATAATTACATTACTTATTAGGCTTAGGGGGAAAAATAGTTCCAGACTTCTAATTTAATTCATGACTCTTTTTTTAAGTCGAGGTGATAAAAGCACTCGTAACCGTGCTGTAGTAGTGAATATCATCACCGTTGTGATTACCTGTGGCCTTATGCTGTTATTCAATACAGCAGCACTCTTCATGCAAATGTTGCTTAATTATAATGTTTTTTATAATATTATTTAGTCATAATTATATCATTGCTATATTATCAAAGTTCACTCTAAGCCCCCTTTATCTGTGTTCCCAGCCTGGCAACAGGTGGGTTAAAGTTGTGCATTCAGCAGCAATCTCCAGAACTGCGTGGCAATAAACACATGAATCTGGACTTTGTCAGTGGACTATAGTCTGTGACTCTGGAAATATGTCACAGGGCATGTCCACACACAAACTGTGGGGTCACAGTGCAGCCCAGAATAGCCCAGAGAGGCTAACAGCTAAAATAACAAATAGTGATCTGCATGGGTCTGCAGTCAATAAATCTGATTAAGCAGCTGCTTGGAACGCTTTCAAAACGCCATAATGCATAATTGTTAGTTCCAGACTTCTAATTTAATTCATGACTCTTTTTTTAAGTCGAGGTGATAAAAGCACTCGTAACCGTGCTGTAGTAGTGAATATCATCACCGTTGTGATTACCTGTGGCCTTATGCTGTTATTCAATACAGCAGCACTCTTCATGCAAATGTTGCTTAATTATAATGTTTTTTATAATATTATTTAGTCATAATTATATCATTGCTATATTATCAAAGTTCACTCTAAGCCCCCTTTATCTGTGTTCCCAGCCTGGCAACAGGTGGGTTAAAGTTGTGCATTCAGCAGCAATCTCCAGAACTGCGTGGCAATAAACACATGAATCTGGACTTTGTCAGTGGACTATAGTCTGTGACTCTGGAAATATGTCACAGGGCATGTCCACACACAAACTGTGGGGTCACAGTGCAGCCCAGAATAGCCCAGAGAGGCTAACAGCTAAAATAACAAATAGTGATCTGCATGGGTCTGCAGTCAATAAATCTGATTAAGCAGCTGCTTGGAACGCTTTCAAAACGCCATAATGCATAATTGTCTTAACGTGAATCGATAAACCAATACCAGAAATGTACAAACATGAAGGCACGAAACGTTACTTAAGTGTGTTTACAGTCTTTGTTCAGCACCACCGAAAGCAGCGAGGTCCGAAATCTGTTTGTTTATTTTTAAAACTGACGTGGCAGGGCATGTAAATAGAACGCAACACGTCACGCTGACAGCTGAACTCACCTCCTCCGTGGCCGTGGGACTGTAATAGACGAGAATGACCGTCGTTAATATGTTAATAAGGAGTCCAGTGATGGTCAGCGTGTTTGGCGCGACCCACGTCGGGATCTGCTGGACCAGCCAGTTCCAGTATATCTGGCAGGGCGGCTCGAAGAGAGAGCGACCGGCCGCGCTGTACTTGTGTTCCTCCAGGCGCTTGAGCTGGACAGCTGACAGCGGCTCCGGACACGCGCACTGAGGCATTATGATCGCTCTTTTGGCCGGGTCAGTGCAATGTTTTGGTCCAAATCCCCAGGTGTCCACTTAGAAGAAGGCATTAGCATGCAGCGATTACGTGTGGCGAGTCATTTTTGATGAGCGGAACCGACGGTGTCCTCCACTCCTAGTTGTTGAGAACAGATAAACGGAGAGACGCAGGAAACTGCGGTCCGGAAGAGGACGCAGCCGGGAAATTTGAACGACTGCAGTACCGCGTCCAACCACCAGGGGCTTCAGGAAGACCTGGGGCCAGTTGCATAAACATAGCCACCATAGTTTAGCACAGGGGTGCCCAAACTTGGTCCTGGAGGGCCGGTGTCCTGCAGAGTTTAGCTCCAACCCCAATTAAACACACCTGAATCAGCTAATCAAGCTCTTATAGGCATTCTAGAAACTTCCCAGCAGGTGTGTTGAGGCAAGTTGGAGCTAAACTCTGCAGGACACCGGCCCTCCAGGACCGAGTTTGGGCACCCCTGGTTTAGCAGTTAGCCAAGAGATAATAATCAGTCTCACTTTTCTGATTAAAATTGGGCCAATCTACATTTTTTGTAACCGACCTTAAACAGTTATGTCCAGTCTAGAAGAAAACAAATTAGATGTCTAACTTTTTACTTGACTAGTCTAAGCAGTTTATGCAACCGGCCCCTGATGTTGACGTTCTGATTTACATTACTGGAAGTCTTGTTAAAACTATTACAAAACGTTTTCAGTAATTGAAATGAAACAAAAATACTTTATTAAACAATTATTAGATGGGAAAACTTAAAGACTTAAACAAAAATTAGAAATTTTGCTTTAGCAACTATGTTGAAGTACTAAAATAACTAAAACTAAATTGTAATTTTTTCTATTTAACTTTAATTCATTAAAAACCTAATACAAATTACAAAAGCACATAACAAATGTACTACAACTTAAACTTATATTGAATATATACAACTAAAAGTACATTGAAAATATTAATACTAAATAGAACATAACATTGATTACTGGGGCAAACCATGGCAACAGTACGCTGCTTGAGTGATTTCATTCATTTCAGATCATTATCGGACAGAACATTGGCAAACCGTATACTGTCCTTATTTATCATTGTATTATAGATGTTTATTATGTTAAATATCATAATTGTTATACAAGTGTGTCTCAATTCCTTTACTGTTCTATGCCATTTTGTAGTATGAATAGTGTAATTAGTGTGTTCACACTGAAAATCCCCCCAAAAAATTGCACTTCAAATATATATAAATAACTAGACTTGCATTTTCTAATGGAAATTTCAGTGCTTTCAAGGCTGCAAAAGAATAGGGTTTAGTTTGTATTAAAATATATTTAGAAATTTTTGAACATAAATATAGATGCAGATTGATTAATAAAGCATCTTTTGTGTCCAAAGAACATTGTTGCCAAATCTCGCAATCTGCATCAAAACAAGAAACCTTTTAAAACAAAAAAAGAAACCATTGCTTTTCATACAGAGACATTTATTTAACTGTCATGCTAAAATGAACATTGGCATGTACTACAAGTGTCCTTAGACAAACATAACGTTTTCTGTAACATTCAGATCTCGTCTTATAGTTGCACAGTATTGATATTGAATATCTAAGTGGATTTCAGTACATTCATTAGAGAATAAAGGAAAGGGGTTGGAAAACTCAGAGGCAAAATCAAACAAGAAAAGAAAATAAAGACAGAAACCGCAAAACCCAGACTTGTGCTCATTTAGGATCACCCTTGTCTTCCAAACCCAGAAAATCGTAAATGAACCGCATTACAATATCTGTAACTGACTGCTCTATATTTTCCACAATAAAATGTCTATTTGTGATATATTTTGAAGCTACAATCCAGTTCACTGAAGTCATGCATTTGAGTTTCAGTGGCATTTCTTAAAACACAGCTTTACATGATAGATCCATGTCTGAACACAGCATACCATGACAAAGTTTAGACACGTGCCATTATTTGTAGTAGTGACAGGGATTTCTGGGTAATCATTGGGTGAGTCAGCCCTCAGTTGGATCCCTTCTTCTCTGACTCGGACTTCTCAGAGGTCTTAGACTCGTTCATGTACTTATCAATGAGGTGTAAGGGAACGCCTCGCTTCATCAGCTCAAAGAATGTAAAACCTCCTGAAAGAGGGGAAAGATAGACATTCAGAGAGGTGACACCGAAAACAATGAAAGTATCAAACGTTAATTTATTCTTCTTAACATATAGCAGCCAAAAGTTGTTGGACATGTAAGCCACATTTAAAAATATCTGAATGTCTTTGCATTATATAACAAAATATCACTCATTAAATAAAGACAACACTCACTTTTCAAGCAGAACATTTCACAAAAATGACACAAAATAAAGTTAAAAGCCCAAATATCATGTCACTGCCTCCATAAAATAGAGCACTTTAGCATACTTTAAGTACATGTCAGTTGCAATTAAATGAAAATGTATTATAAAAATGTATATTAAATGCAAATAGTTAAACTTAACTGTTTTTTTATTCACTTTGGTAGACGAAAGTACATCTTTATATGTAATTTCATAATTACATTGTCTTTGAAATATAGTAAAATATTACACATTTGTAATAATGAAGCTGCAATTTACTACATTTAAAATATATTACATTTAAATGTAATATTGAATAACACACTACAGTAAAAATTACAAATACTTTACATGTGTTTTAGTATGTTATCAACATCAAAATAAATGTACTTTTTTAAAGCACAACATAAGATTATTAAAACATAATGATAAAACTAAAAATGTACTTTAAAGTTACACTTTTAATTACAAAGTGCACTGTTTAAAAATGTACTTGTGTTAAGAAACAGTCATGAGAGTGTACTCTTTTTAAGTACACTTAAGTGGCCTTTTATTTCATTATTATATTATCTTCAAGCAGTGTATATATATATATATATATATATATATATATATATATACTTTTAAGATTTGAAGTACAGTTCAAATGCAGTCAATACAATTAAGTGAACTGTTTTTGAACTGCATTGTTTTTTTTTTTTTAACAAGGGTTGGTTTATTATTTTCTAATACAAAGACATTCAAGCTTGTAAGTGTGACTTAAGTGTCCAAAAACCTTTTAGGCCACTATATACAGAGAGAAGAGGTAGAGACGGACAAAAAGTGTGGAAAAGAGGAGAAGGACAACATTGAAATCAGGACAGGAATTTGTCAGTGTTCGGCAGGTGCAGCACAAATGTTGAGGCAGTGAGTACAATCATCTCTGCAAGCTCTTACAGCTATTCAGGCGCACATAACACATTTTTATCATTGTGTGTCTTGTCATTGCTTGCTGTAGCATGTTGAGCTGCATGGACAGTTTGTTGAATGTGCTTTAAATTAGGCTGCATTATGCAATATGACCACCGTTGTAAATATACAAAGCACATGTTCACAAGCATTTGCAGAAATAAAATATCAGAATTGAGTGTTTCTTGAGCAGGGATGCTAGTCTTGACTTTGTTTTGAATCTGACTGTTTGGTCTCAAGAGAAAGAGGTACCTCATCCCATTTTGTAGCTTTTCTGTCTAAAATGGCTAGGTTTTAACTTCAGCAAGTTTACAGTCTGGTTTCCAAGTCAGTTTTCCAACTGCATTTTCATATGCATTTGCATATGCAAAATCAGCCTGTAACTGAGTAAAGTAAAGTAACACGTTACTTGTTACATTTATTTTGTCAAGTAATTAATTCACATTACTTTTTCGATTTGTTAATTTACATTTGAAATCTCTCCTCTTATCCAATAATGGGAGGAAAAGGGATATAAGGTGCACAAGTATTTTTGTTTGTTGTAATATGTGTGAGCATGTTGGATATTGGTGTAAGGAGTGTGTCATACTTCATTGGTGTACTGAGCACAACGTTTTTTTTTTTCCACCTACACCAAGATTTATGATTTTAAAACTTCAAAATAGTGCTGGTAAATGAAAACAAACAGTCCTTTTGTGGTATAGCCTATATGTCAATGCATGCAAACTATGTTGGGGGGACAAACACTTAAAAGTAACACATCATAAAGTAATATTTCCAGTGTAAAAATGGCTGCAAGCCAAGCATAGTGCTTCCATTTTGGAGAAGAAAGAGTCTCAGTTAGATGCTGTTGAGAAAAAGTAACACAAAAGTAATTAAGCATGTATTCATAATTAGTTTTATAATGAATAGCGCAATATTGTAACATTCCCCAATGGTTGACTTTGTCAAAAGCATGCACAGTATAAATTCTATATGGATAAAGCCGTTAAACTGGTTCTTGGAGTTCTTGTAGAATCCTGTAAAACATTCTTGATTCATTGATAATTCTTGCATTTTAGAATATTACACACAAGCAAAGAGCAGGATATTGGCAACCAAGGGATGCAGAATGAATGAAAAATAAGCTTCATATGCCCGAAACCATATGAAAGCTTACCTTGAATGAGAACAACACAGTAACTATTCCTGAGTGATGACTGGGGGAGAAAAGAAAATACGGATTAAACCCAAAGTTTACATGAGGGAGTTATATGTGCCTCAGGGTACATCGCTGACTTAGTCATTACAGATTTAACATGAAGGAGTTAAAGGACATACCACAGTCTACCAAGAGGGAAACACAGCAATGTGTGACGGAGTATGAAAACATGTCAGCACATGATACAATATGCAAACATTGGCGTGTAATCAGAGATTTGATCAGGTCCAGGATTTTTCACAGACCTGCTAAACAATGTGCAATGTGACTGTGTTTTTGCGATCTGTTACACTATGGCATGTGTGGTCCAGTGGCAGTGTGGGATGATATTGCTTCGGATTTGCTGCATGCTGTTGCAAATTTTCACTTTATGCTAGTTATGGTGGAGTTACAACATACTGACATGGTCAAATCTTGTTGAGAGAGGTCTTACAGAAAGATCACAGCTGCACACACTGTTCAAATGTGGCTAAATGTATCTATTTATCTTATTGTTAATGGTACTTACTTTATTGGACATGATTGAGATGATTGGAACTGATTAAGAGATATTTTTATAAATAATTTATTTATTAAACCAAACGTTAACGATGTTAAGTCATCCTTAGCCTTTGTATGGTAAAATTTGATTCTCTTTAAAGCTCAAAAAGTGTTAGCTGCATAAAACCCTAGCTTAATTGTGATTAAATACTTTAATCAAGAGCCCTAGTAATAATATTTTTTAATATTATAAATGAATTACTTTAACAATTTGAGTACAGGTGCATCTCAATAAATTAGAATGTCGTGGAAATTTAAATGCACTGCTGGCATATTTGTCTATCGCAGAAAAGAAAAGAGTCTTGCCATAATAACGTTTTTTTGTTGTTGTTGTAGAAACAAAATATGTCAAAAAGCTGCACAGTACTAACATAAAAAAGTGCAGAATATGAATGAAAATATAATACAAAGAATAAATATAAATGAAAGGAATAGTTCAAGAGCATTGAATCTTTTACCACATGGCTTCCACACTATACTTACCCAGGAAATCCACAGAAGACATTGAGAATGCTCATATTACCAGTTTAAAAGACAAAAAATGAATTGTAACAACGATGGACCAAAGTGCTGTAATCTTGTGCATATGAATTGGTTGGTTAGCAGTAAATACAGTGTATAGGTTGGTAAGGAACTCTTGTCAGGCTCTTGACAGGCTATTCCTCTTCAATAAAAATCAGGTGTAATATGCTATATTGCAGCTAATAACTGCATTAGCCATATATGTGACCATGGACCACAAAACCAGTCTTAAGTGTCAATTTTTTGAAACTGAGATTTATACCTTATCTGAAAGCTGAATAAATATGCTTTCCATTGATGTATGGTTTGTTAGGATAGGACAATATTTGGCAGAGATGCAACTATTTGAAAATCTGGAATCTGAGGGTGCAAAAAAATCAAAATATTGAGAAAATCGCCTTTAAAGTTGTCCAAATGAAGTTTATTTAGTCATTTAGCAAATGAAGTTCTTAGCAATGCATATTACTAATCAAAAATTAAGTTTTGATATATTTACAGTAGGAAATTTACAAAATATCTTCATGGAACATGATCTTTACTTAATATCCTAATAATTTTTGGCATAAAAATACCCGTGCAATTTAAGACTGGTTTTGTGGTCCAGGGTCACATATACTCTTAAAGGAGTGATCTTAAGATGCCGTATCCACATCTGAGGTGCTAGATCAGGGGTGCCCAATCCTGTTCCTGGAGATCTACCTTCCTAAAAATTTCCGTTCCAACCCAGATCAAACACAACTGAAGTGGCTAATTATGATCCTCAGAAGCACTTGATAATTACAAACAGGTGTGTTTGATCAGGGTTGGATCTGAACTCCACAGGTAGGTAGATCTCCTGGAACAGGATTGGGCTGTGCTAGATGATCATTTTAATGCACAGACTAACCTTTGACTTCTAGTTTGCTGTCCACCTGAGCCTCTCCAAGGTCATTGATAGCCTTGCAGGTGTAAACACCTCCGTCAAACGGGCTGGGCTTGCGGATCTCAAGCGTACACACACCCTGGTTGCTGAACATGCGGTAACGTGGGTCGTCTATGATGGGAATCTTGTTTTTCATCCAGATTACCTTAGGCTGTGAGCAGTAACGGAGCATAGTATGAGAACGCAGTAAACAACAGACAACATTACTGGTGAAGAGGAACCAAAGCAACATCAATCCATCAAACACGTGGAGTGAGAACTGCTACTCTTCTCACATGTGCTGGTTACAGTAGAGTATTGAATGACAGAAAGACAATATGATCCAGTGTGTCTGTGCTCAAAGATTATAACCAGCAGTTGCTGTTAAGCCCATTGAGACACTCGCAGGTCAGGCCACAAAGAGCTAAATACAGGTGTAAAGCCATGGGCACATGGTTGGAGCCCAGCAGAATCAAAGACTTTCTCAGAACTTGAAAGAAAGAGAGCGATATGCATCAGAATCTTGTGTGGGCCAATAGGTTTTCATGGGTTCACTGACATTCATGCATATTTTTTTCCTTTTTATCTGCACTTCAGATCATTAGCAAGGATTGACTTTCTTTGACCCTGTTTACATCTGGTATTAACATCTGTTTAAGTGAACCTCACTAAATATAGATTTAAGGTCCAAAATGTTTTGTGATCTGATTACTTGATTAATTATATTCAGAGGTTGTCAGAAACTCATGTTGCATTTGAACGCCAATGCATACATCCTAATGTGTCTGTGAAAGACTGCCTACTCAAATGTCAATCAACGTTGAGCTAAAAATGAGGGCTTTAAACTTTGCAGTTAAAATTTGGCTTAAATGGAAATAAACAATCGAAAAATCTGATAAAGCCCCATTCATACAAAGACTCATGCCATATTAAAAAAGATTTCTATTTTAAATAAATGCTGTTCTTTTGAACTTCTGATTCATCAAAGAATCCTGAAACAAAATGTATCATGGTTTTCACAAAAACATTAATATTCATAAAAATAAGAAATATTCATTCAAAACCAAATCAGCATATTTCTGAAGGATCATGTGAGTAATGGCTGCTTTGTTATGACAGGAATAATCTACATTTTACAATATTTAAACAGAAAACAGTTATTTTAAATTATAATAATATTTCACAATAGGTAGTGTAGATCATGTGAAGCATCCATATATTGCGTTAAATACAGGTCCTCAACTAAAATAAAATTTTATGTCATTTTTGGCAAAATTATAATTCAAAAAGGCTATATTTAGCTACAACAAGCTGATTTTTCTCTGCTTTTTTGTGCTTTATCAAGTGATGAGGTGTAAACAGGGCCATCATGTCTTGTGATCTAAATTGAAGTGTGCTTGAATAATGGTTGAAATATGTAAAACATGCAACATGGACTTACCTGTCAGAGCAGGTGCCAGAAAAAACACGTGGCAAAAGAACACATTTGAGTGTCCTGTACAGCACCTACCCGAGGATTGGCACGCACGCTGCAGTTCAGGGTGGCGTTGTACCCAGCGATGGCAAAGGTGTTGATAAGCGGCTGAGTGAAAGTGGGCGGCTCGGTGAAGTTACGGTCATTATACTCTGGGATTTTCAGTTTCAAGCCTGATTGAGAGTGAGAGGAAGAGCGAGAGGAAGAGGAGGAGGAGGAAGAGTGAGAGGGGAAGGGAGAGTGGGACTTTGCATGATACGAGCCGAGAGCTGTATCATGGGGGAATTTCCCTTATGTGATGAGGAAGAGACAATATTTATCATCAGCACTGGCAAAGCGTGGCACACACAGTCTGTTAAAGATATAATCTGCACTTGGTTATTGTCACTCCAGTTATTTTTGGCTAATAAACAAACCTTTGTGTTTGTAGCATATAGGGAGAGTTTATGTAGACATATCAGGCAGAATTATCAAATTTGTGAAGCTATTACAAATTGCAGATCATACCTTTAACAGTCTAATAAAGCCTTTAAAGCTCCTTTGAGTCAAAACTCAGACTTTACACCAGGGGTGCGCAATCCTGCTTTTTATTAATGCCTTTATTAATGCCTTTTTATTAATGTTTTGAATTAGTTTTTATTTTTCAGTTTTAGTTTAAATTTTTAATAATTGTATTTTAATTCTGCTTCATTTCAATAAAAAAATTTTTTTTTAATAGTTTTAGTTTTATTTAACAATAACAACACTGATCCCAAATCATAGTATGTTAAAACTGTTGTAATATTTCTGTTGGATTCTGAAGTGTGCATTTGTGATAAGATAGCCAGTGCTCCCCACCACACTTTGCACAAGTTGTACAAAACAATGTGAGAACTTTTTATGATAAGTGAGGATTTAAGGCTGTGAATTTAGCTGCTTTTATACAAGTGGTATGCAGCAAGAGGGCATGTGATATCAAGATGTTCCTGTCCTTTCAAATACTCAAACAATGTACTTTCCCATCACCAGCAACATACTGTACATACTTTTAGTGTGTATTATTCGTATTCAGACTGGGACAAAGCCTTCATCTCAAGGAGCAGGACTGAACAACCCTTTTTACACCATGTCCAAGGACATGCATTTCAATTAAAATCCTGACTAAATATATAAAGACACACCAAGCAGGATGTTGATTAGTAAATTAGTATTAATTAGTACATCAGCCCTCAGGTACAAAGGCTATAAATTCCCCTGCAATTTCTCAGATTAATAAAAAAAAAATGCAGTTCCACATCAGCCAGGCCTAAATTACTACTAAAAAGCACATTTTAAGAATTTTAATTAAAACTGCTCTAAGCACCACTAGAAGGATTGTTTTAATTTCCATTAATTCTTTTGGCAGACAGTTTTATCCAAATTAACTAAAAGGTTTAGTTCACCCAAAAATGACAATTCTGTCATTAATTACTCACCCTCATGTCATTCCAAACCCATAAGACCATCGTTCATCTATCTAACTATCCCTTTAAAGTGCATTTAAGGTTTATTTTATTTTATTGTGTTTTGTTTTATTTTGACATTGCGAACACCATACCAGCTTCAGCAATGCAGAAATACTCCCTCCAGTAGTCCCTCCCCTAAATTTACACCATTGGTTGAGGTTGGAAGACAGCA
>NW_015634010.1:1269686-1279737 GCF_001515625.1 Sinocyclocheilus rhinocerous
GGATTGTTGCTGTACCTATGATGTGCACTTTGGCAGACAGCGTCTGCGTGTATCCCTCAGGAACAAAGGTATAATCACCGGCATCATGAATAGTGGAGCTCTCAATGTCAAGGTTGTGATTCCTGTAAGTTGAAAAGAAAGTACAAATAAAAAAAAAGAGAAATCTATGGAAGTCTGTTTCCACCACAGAATTAAAAAAAAACAATAACAATAAAAGGTAATTGCGTCTTTTTATCTCGCTATTTTTCTTGTGATTCTGAGTTTATATATTAAAATTCTGACTTATTTCTCACAATTCGGAATTGCGAGATATAAACATGCAATTCTGAGAAGAAAAGTCTGCATTGTGAGATATAAACTCACAATTGCGAGGAAAAAAATCTGAATTGTGAGAGAAAAAGTTGCAATGAACTTTTTTATTTTAATTCCATGGGGAGAAAAAATTTGCGAGACAAACTCAGAAATTCAGAGAAAAAAAGTCAGGATTGTGAGATGTAAGATCAGAATTTAGAGAAAAAGGCAGCATTGAGATATAAACTCAGAATTGTTATTATATTATATTGTATTATATTATATTATATTATATTATATTTTTATTAAATGAAATTAAATGAAAATGGTGGCTGGTTGTCCAGCCAGTGACCAGTTAGAAACCAGTTACCATGTTCCACAGCTACTAGCTTAAGCTGGATTTCACAATGAAGTCCAGTTGATACAGTTATAGTTTATAGTTTTAGTTATTTTATATATGTATAATTATGTGCAGTATACTGTATGAGTCAATGAGCAGATGTGATTGGGATTGGTTTAATACTGAATGAGTAAGTTGGCATACTTGGCTCTGTGCATAATGCTGATGCGTTCGCTAGACTGGACCAGCTGGCCGTTCTTGTACCAGCGGCCCGGGACGTTTCCAGGGTAAATCTCACAGTTCAATTTAAGAGGTTGACCCAACAACACTGTCACACTCTGTAGATCCATTAAAATCTTCAAAGGCTTCACTGGATAATCAAGCAAGGTAACAAGAAACAAAAAGACAAAAATGAATGAATAGCAGAGAAAGGAGGGAAATGAAGATGTTTTTGATTCAAATATCTTTAGAAAGTTCCTAAAGGCAATTATAACTCTCTAAAAGCAATATTATCTTACAATCAATTTGAACGTGAGCTTCAGTGGTGCCCCCGGTGGCCATCAGGGAGTAGGTGCCAGTGTCATCCTTTGTGGCATCGTCAATGATCAGCCAGTGTTTGGTCCCCTCGGACTTCACGCGGTACCGTGAACGCACCCCTGTGGGGACCTCCACCCCATTCTTCATCCTGTACCAGACAGTCAGCAAAGAGGTGAAGCTTTTTTGTCATTTTGCTTTGCGTGTCAAACACAAAATTGGGTATTAAACACCTACAATTTCCATCGCACATACCATCTAACTTTGGCTCCTTCCTCTGACACCTCACACTCCAGTTCAATTCTCTCGTTCACTGTGGTTTTTACAGGCTCCAGCATTTTCACTATGTTCACAGGCAGTTCTATATAAGAGGACCAAAGGAGACCGAGAGTACATGATCAAATCATTGGCAGGCAGTGTTTGGGAAAGTTGTTATAAAACGATCAGTATTTATCAGTTCTGTCGCTTTTTGAGGATGAAATCATAGGCTGGTAAGACTCACCTTTCACAAAGAGTTCAGTGGTGCACTTCTCTTCTCCTGCAGTGACTGAGTAGGCAGCATCATCGTTTATCTGACAGTTGTTAATGACCATTATCCGTTGAGTGCCTTTGTGCTCAAAGATATACCTGCAGAGTCAATTTAATAGTTACTGAAAGTTAAGGCTATTTTTACGTCACATCCTTAATTTAACATTAGTTGGATTCATTCATTCAGTCAGTCTTATTTGATTGTCATTTATTCATTCATTAATTGGTTTATTGGTCTTTATTTATAGATTGTTTCATTTATTCATTCCTGTTTTTATTCAGTCAGTCAGTCAATCAGTCTTTCGTTTATTGATTTCTTTATTAATTTATTCTTAAAAAAAAGTATTTTATTTATTAATTGCTTTAATTCATTCCTTTAGTCTTTCTTTCTTTTTTCTTTCTTTCTTCATTAATTCAGTCAGTCATTCTTTTGTTTATTGATTTATTAATTCATTCATTTATTCTGTCTTTTACTTATTCTTTCATTCAATCTTATTTATTGATTGCTTTATGTAATTCATTTCTTCATTCATTCATTCTTTCTTTCTTTTTAATGAAAATTAGGAAAAAGAAAACAGAAATAATTAATATTGTACAGAAGTTAATTCTGTTCCTTTAATTTGATTGATCTGATTGTAATTTGCTCATACTGTAAATACACAAAAGTTGACCCTGCTTTGGCTTGTTTTGGAACTGTTTTCATTGGCAGAGAAAATATAGACAAAATAACTAGCCATATTGTGTCTAAGTTGTGTGTGTGTGCTGATATTCAGTACAATAACATTCTTGCTTGTGTGATTGCTGAATTACTTATAGTTTTGTTATTGTCATTCCATTCAACATATGCAATATATTATACATACAACATGGCACTGAAAGCATCAGAACAGTTGTATACAGCAGAAATGAGGTCACTCCCTTGGTTCAGATATACAAGACAGTCCTGAGGACTGGCTGACTTACTTCCTATTACTTTATGGTGAACAGAGGAGCCAGAACAGCCGGAGCAGAGGATGGAGAAGGTGGAAGTGGAGGGAATGGCAGACAGGTGGGATCACCATTGCATAACAGACAGAAAGGATAGATAGACATCATGCCTAGATCAAACAGTGCTGGAAGAGCTATTAGTGTTACAGTTACTGTTTATAGAGAGAGGGGGAGAGAGAAAGAGAAAAGTTGAAAGAAGAGAAAGAGAGAGTCCTCCAAAAAGCAGGGAATACTGGGATAGACATCATTGAAGATAAGCAACCAGAAAGCTGCACCGACCACCCAAATGGCTTTAATTGAGTTGCTCTGAACAACCATAAGAAGTGGGTTGAAACGTGTTGCCTTAATTTTCAAAAAAATTGAGCATTATTATATAAACTACACACTCCTTGCAGCATTTGTAAAATGTTTAGCATAAAAAAAAAATAGAGATAAAATCTTACAAATAAGATAATAGAAATTGGATTTTTGAATTTTTGTGTAGCACTTTACACATTATTACAAAACATTATTTTGTGTAAATTATTTTATCTTTAAAAATATGAAAAAAATGAGACTATTTATAATAAGAAAAAATAATATTACATATGATAAAAAAAATATTTGTGCAACATTACCATAACATATTTCTTCATATCATTAGAGATAAATATATGCATTTAATGTACAAATATCAGGCAGCTTTTGCAACTCTATTAAAGTCCTGTGATGGTGGAGGTGCCTTTTTCCTGTACAGTTTGCTGTTGTTAATTACTCATTGTACACTACATTTAAAACTTCAAATGTAGCTCAAGAGCTTCACATTGGCCTTCAATAACATATGTCCTTTAAACATTTCTGGAAGTTATCATAGGGCACAGAGTAATGTTTAAAGAACGTTGCATGTTTGCAGGGTATGAAATGCTGATGGTTCACTTGTGTGTGTATCATGTTTGTTTGCTGCAAACAGAGTCATTTCTGAGTCCCCTGTGACCAGCAAGCCAAAGAACACAATAAATGAAGGGTTTAAGCAGGTTGGTGTTTCACATGAGCGTGTTTCTGAATGTATAAAAGAGCATGTAAGAATAGGAGGTGACATACTTTGGAGTAGGGCGGATCTCTTGTCCATTCTTGTACCATTTTAACTCCACAGTCGGGTCAGCAAGGTCCACGACTAATCGGATCTTTCCACCTTTGTCCGCCTGATATGCAGGTTCCAGTCTCTTGGAAAATGCTACAGTGGAAATTTAAAGTAATAGTTCACCCAAAAAAAAAAAAAAAAAATTTCAAATAAAAAATTACTGATAATGTACTCACCCTCAGGCCATCAGAGATGTAGAAAAGTGTTTTCTTCATTAGGATAGATTTGGAGAAATTTAGCATTACATCACTTGCTCACAAATGGATCCTTTGCAGTGAATGGGTGCCGTCAGAATGAGAGTCCAAACAGCTGATAAAAACATCACAATAATCCACAAGTAATCCACATGACTTCAGTCCATCAATTAACATCTTGTGAAGTGAAAAGCTGTGTGTTTATAATAAATAAATTATTAGGGCATTTTTAACTCTCTATCCATAATATTGCTCCAGTGAAAAAGTCATCTTAATCAGGAGAAAAATATGCAGAGATCAAGCAACGTTTACAATTGAAAACAGTCCGAAACAGCTCATAACAAATATGTTGGTAGTTTTGATGTGAGAGGTGTTATTATGAATTATGGATTCATATTTTTGTAAACGGTGCTTGATCTGTGCACATTTTTCTCCTGATTCAGAATGATTTAAGGTTAAAATGCCATGATGTTTCGTATAAGTGCACAGCTTTTCACTTGTTATTTAATGTGCACAAGATGTTAATTGATAGGCTGTCGTCATGTAGGTTATTTTGATGTTTCTATCAGGTGTTTGGGCTCTCATTCTGACGGCACCCATTCACTGCAGAAGATCCACTGGTGAGCATGTGACATAATGCTAAATTTCTCCAAATCTGTTCTTATAAAGAAAAAAACTCATCTACAGCTTGGATAGCCCGAGAGTGATTTTCAGCAAATTTGCAGATGAATAACAGTGTTTCAACTGAAGAATTTTACATTACATGTGAACTGAATACTGCACATTTATCAAGCAAAGTAAACATCCAATAGAGTTTAAATCAGCACCTTCACTCTTTTTCTCTTCCTTTTTGGTTTTCTTCAGTCTTTTCAGCAGGCCTCTGAGATCGGTGATGCCATACGTAAAAGCAATCTTCTCATATTCATCAGGTCGGGCATTTTTCAAAATCTCCCACACATCCACCTCTGGAGCTTCCTCTTGCTTGTGCTCCCTGACATCACAGAGCAGTAAGACAGTAAGAGGTCAGAGGTCATGGCTAGGGCTCTTCAACATGTGTTGAGGAACCAGATCGCTATGTAGGGATGTTCAACTTATTTCTAGTTCCTCAAGACATGTCACTCAAAGAGATGGGCTGGATAACCTGCATATGTCATTGGTAACCTGTTACAGGGAGAGATGCCTCACTGGTTTTTAGCTACACAGTGGTTCACATGATCAAGGAAGGGATGGTACTGTGTTTATGACTGGAGACAATAATTTAGTGAGGAGCTACAGCGCTACTTTTAAATTTCACTATGATTGGAAAGGATAAGTCAGTAAAAGGGGGAGAACATTGTGTTATCATGTGGTTAACACATGATCGTGCTCATGATGGATCTACAGACTAAAATCATTTACTAAAAGAGAAGTGTGAAATCTGTTTCAGTGTATTATAATGTCATTTATATTAGGACGATTTATAATTTGGGCTGTCAATGTAAAATGTATTTAGTACAGGTCTCAACATGTGTTTTTAAAGGTTTTAACTGTTTAAATAACTTGATGTGACATAAACATCAGCAAAGTACATCTTTTTAAAAAATATGCGGAGAAAACATAATTATATAAGTATTACGTAAGTAAGTATTTAGTTTTATTGTTGGTGTGTTTAATTTAATTATATGTATAAACCAACAATAAAAACAATGAGCAGAAAGAAAATAATGATAGATAGATAGATAGATAGATAGATAGTAATTCATTTTAATACATTTTAGTTTATTATTGTCATATTTATCATTTAATTTTTCATTGATCAACAGCCTTAATTATAATTCTTAATTCATTAATAGTAATCTATTGACTCTGTCCTGTAGCTTAAACTGTACCCATCTCTTTGCAGGAGTCCTATCTAAACACATCCACCAATGTAGTTGTTTTCTTTTATATTAGGGTTAGAAGTCAGGGTTTATTATTAGGAGTGAATATTGTTGTTATACATGATCACAGTCGTTAAACATGATCAGGGTGTGAGACAGTTAAATTAGTCATCATCAGTTTTTGTCATTCAGCCCTCTTCTTACCCAGACATTTCCCTGAATGTCCGGAGGTAACATTATTATTTTCATGTTTTAATGTGTGTTTCAAATCTGTAGTTGTTCAGGCAAGTATTAAGAACACTGAAAGTTTGCAGTTGCAGTTGTGCGTCTTGTTTCTCGAGTATAAATCAAGATTACATTAACAAAAGTAGCGATAACACTATTTCACAGCTTCATGTAGAAGTGTTCCATCAACAACTCATAAATGTGGAAAATGTTCCCCTTTTCATCAGGTTCTGAATTTGAAAGGGTTGTTTCCATCATTTCTGAGCATTGCTGAATCTTTTATGAATGCTGTCTTTAAATAAAGTGTTACCGGACTACAGTAGGCCAACACTCTTGCTTATACAGTTCCTGTTCAGGTCATGCTTGGGAAGCTAAAGGATTATAATACTTACCAGTGATAACGTCTAATCGTTTAATTACCTACGATACTAACCTGCCTTGTCTGAAATCGTAGGGAAGAAAAAAAGAGACAAGCCAGGATAACTTTTTTCTCAGTTATGCAGGAGTTTAGCTTCTGCTAGTTAGCTAACAACAGAACACTAAAGCAAAACCTCATGAAAAAAAGATGCTTCTAGAAGCAAAACTCAAAAATTAAGGTTGTTTACTGTGTGTGAATCCATTATTTCCTTTATGTTGGCAACAAAATACACTTGTTGATACAGTCTTATTTATATGCCAAAATGTGTATTAATAATAATAATAATAATAATGGCACATAAATAGTGTTTTGTTTGGGTTAAATATTTTAAGGGGAGTAGTTGCCTTGTTGCAATAAATAACATGAAGAAATTTATTTTAAGAGTGAAAAAGATACTGTTGATACTGTTTTAACAACAGTGTAAAATAAAATATGAAGAAAAAGACACCCCTGTCAGGGCTTAAGAAAAAAAAAGCACAAAAATAAGAAAGAATTGGTCCCGTTGGGGGAACAGACTGGAGTTCTCACCTATGTTTGAGAAGCCCACTAAAGTCAAGCTCGCCTGCATCGTCTTGGCCATCAGTGCTGTTGTTCACAAGAGATTAATGGAAACTGAATCAGAAAAGTCACAAACATCAGATTCAAACAATGCTAAAAGAACAACGCAAGTGCCTGCAATCTCTGCATCCAAATGAATGTAGAATTGAGGTGTACACAAGAACCTTTTCGCGTGGCAGCCGAGTGCAAAAGCACTGGTGTTGGGCGAACTGATTTGTGCACAAGCTACCAAGGGTGATCCCAGTGGACTCATGACTGATTCTCTCAGAGGTACTTTGGGAGAACAGTATGAGCTTGGATAGTTTGCGTTGCTTTCTGACACATTGTTGGGGTGGAAGCTCCCAATGCAAGCATTGGCCTTTGAACAGTTCAACACATTGGTTTGGTCGACGGGTTGATTTGATGGTAAATATTTTTGACAAAATGGTTAACTGAGAACTTTCTGGTAATCCAGTCCTTCAACAAACCATGTTTTTATGTACATCGGTTTGTTGAGGATTACTGGAACAGAAGTCCTGTTTTAATTCATTAAACATTCACAGAGAAGATTTTAATGCAACATTTATGCTGGAAATTAATATTTGAAGATTTTCAAAGTCAAGTATGATTTACTTTTAATTGTGAATGATATAGTAACATCTAATTTATATATTTCTAATATAAATAAATTATATATCATTATACATGATATCCCTGATCAATTTCACCTGTATGTGCTGTGAAAAAAAACTGCTTAATAATATCCAGAGTTTAGAAATGATCTAATATCATACTGTAACATTATAATTTTTTATTATTATTATTATTTTATTATTGATTTTAATACTAAAAACATGATTTTATTTTTCTCTGCCATTTTCTTCTGAACATTGCTATGCATTTCTCTTAATAAAAATAATTTTCAGGGAGGATGTTCCCCCTTTACCTTCTTTTGAAAGCTGAGCGGATATCGATGTTTTGAGAACCCTCTGGGATTTCTGGAGGGAAAAAACAGCAGAAATAGAAATAGAAAAAAAATGAAATACAGTAAATGGATCAAATGTACACTACCATTCAAAAGTTTGGGTTCATTAAGATTTTTTTTATGTTTTTTGTCTCTTATGCTCACCAAGACTGCATGTATTTGATTCAAAATAGAGTAAAAACAGTAATGTTGTGAAATACTATTTGAATATATTTTTTAAAATGTAATTTATTCCTGTGATGCAAAGCTGTCTTTTCAGCGGTCATTACTTCAGTCTTCAATGTCACATGATCTTTCAGAAATCATTCTAATATGCTGATTTGCTGCTCAAGAAACATCTCTTATTATATTCAAAAGTTTGGGTTCATTAAGATTTTTTTAATGTTTTTTGTCTCTTATGCTCACCAAGACTGCATGTATTTGATTCAAAATAGAGTAAAAACAGTAATGTTGTGAAATATTATTACAAATAACTGTTTTCTATTTGAATATATTTTTTAAAATGTAATTTATTCCTGTGATGCAAAGCTGTCTTTTCAGCGGTCATTACTTCAATGTCACATGATCTTTCAGAAATCATTCTAATATGCTGATTTGCTGCTCAAGAAACATCTTCTGAAATTTTTTGTAACATTATAATATGAAGTCTTTACTGTCACGTTTGATCAATGTAATTTAAAATCCTACTGACCCCAGACTTTTGATTGGTAGTATTGGTGTCTGTGTTTGTCGTGTTGAATCAGAAAACAAACCTTTGACCTCCAGGTCAAAAGAGCAGCTATCAAATTTGTCTTTGTAGGAGACCTCACATCTGTAATTCCCTGCATAGTTCTCCTTCGCCTTAATAATGTGCATCTCAAAGGTGTGAATCTACAGCAAAGGGAAAGTCAATGCCTAAAATTGCTAGAAGAATGGGAAAGTTATGAAAATGCTTCTTTACAATACATTGTTTGAGTGGGATCACCTTGGTAAAGCGATCGAAAGATTCTTTAAGCTGCAGATGCTTCCCCGTCTTACTAGCCAGATCCATCCACTTTCCTTTGAACCACTTAATGGTTGGTTTACGAAGCAAGTCTTTGGCCTCCACCTTAGCAATGAAGGTGATGTCGCCACCTTTCAAACAACAATATAATAAATGTTTGATGTTTTGAAATGTTGTGAGATCTTAAAGATGTGAATAAGAGCTTGAAAATGAACAAAACCCATTATAAAGCTGCAATTACTGACCTACATTGATGGAACCACTCTGCGGCATTTCAATCAACAGAGTCGAGAGTGGCGGAGTCTCAGTTTGTTTTTCGATCTCCTCGGCAGGCTGTCCGTCCCCCAGAGACCACACTGACCAATTAGGAGAAAGAACACACTTACCGCACTCGTACATTTTTGGTAACTTTATAATAACTTTCATTTTTATTAGCATATTATATAATACTTAATAGATACAGTGGGTATAGAAAAGAATCACCCCTTTAAAATAATCACATTTTGTTGCTTTGCAGGCTGAAATGAAGACGGACACAGTTTTTATTTTATCCAACTGTATTTGCTCAGTGCAACTTATAACATCCAAGTGAATGTTTATAACTTATAACATCCACAGACTTTCAACTGTGATCAGCTGTGGTCATTTTGATTAGCTCAGCATGAAAAGAGATTTCCTGGAGCATTTCAGTCCGTGGTAGTGTAACTGAAGCAAACACTTAACTATGTGTGGCAAGGCACAGTTAAAAGATAAAGTTGTGGACAGGCACAAAAAATTCTAAGGTTTTATCAATGCCTAGAGGCACAGTGAAGTCTATTATTAAGAAGTGGAAGGTATTTGGTACAACACAGACCCTCCCTGGATCAGGACGTCACTCCAGACTGGATGAAAGAGCCAGGAGGAAACTGATCAGAGAGGCTACCAAGAGGCCTACAGCAGCTCTGAAGCAGTTGCAGGAATTTATGACAAAGAGTGGTCATTGTGTGCATGTGACAACAATATCACAAATTCTCCACAAATGTGGATTGTATGGGAGGGTTGCAAGAAAAAA
>NW_015634010.1:1280310-1286280 GCF_001515625.1 Sinocyclocheilus rhinocerous
AGCTTTGCCAAAACGCACCTTGAAGATTCTGAGGCAGATGAGACTAAAATTACTGAATTATTTGTCCTCAACACCAAACGATATGTCTGGCGGAAATCCAATACAGCTCACCATCCAAATAACAGCATTTCTACAATAAAGCATGGAGGTGGTAAGATCCTGTTATAGGGGAGTTTCTCTGCAGCAGTGACTGGAGCACTTGTCAGGATAGAAGGAAAAGTGGATGGGGCAAAATCCCGTCAAATTTTTGTGGAAGTTCCAACATGACAATGACCCAAAGCACACAGCAAAACTGAGCACACAGTGGTTGAAGGAGAAAAAGGTGAATGTCCTTGCATGGCCTAGTCAGAGCCCAGACTTAAACCCCATTGAAAATCTCTGGAATGACTTGAAGACTGCAGTCACCATCAAATTTAACTGAACTTTAGCAGTTCTGCAAAGAAGAGTGAGCAAATATTGCAAAGTCTAGATGTGCAAAGTTAGGAGAGACATATCCCAAAAGACCAAAGGCTGTAATTAAAGCAAAAGGTGGTTCAACAAAATACTGACACAAGGGGGTGATACTTTTTCCATTTCAATGAGTCTGTTTTTTTACATGTTGGTGTTATATCTTTCACTTGGATGTTATAAGTTGCACTGAGTAAATACAGCTGGATAAAACAAAAACTGTGTCCATCTTTATTTCAGGCTGCAAAGCAACAAAATCTGATAATTTTAAAGGGGGTGATTCTTTTCTTTAATTACAGTAGCTAGTGCACATTAAAATATGAATATCTCTATATTTATATTTAAATATAATCATATGCATACAATTTCTTAATGAAAGTTATTATAAAATGTTTTAAATCCACATATCTTACAGTCATCCAATTGCCTTAACTGACACACACACACAAGTACTCAACAAACACACAGTGACACATCGTCATCACACATTGCTGCCACAAAGCAACATGGAAAGCATAAAGACACTGAACAATGACCTTTAAGAGGGAAAAGAGAGAATCGGTTAACATATGTAAATATACATTGTGTAGCAAAATCATATCGGAAAATATTCAGATTGCTCAATGAGATTTCACAGATGATTTTAGTCAATGATCAATGATGAGATTAAATCTTTTCTAAATAAAAATATAAACTGTGCCATTCATTTTCCCATGGAGTGTGAAAAGGCAGATGATCTCCAAAACCCCTCAAGTTTCTTTCAAGATGGGGTTTGGGATTATTACACCGCTCTGGCCAAATGTACCCATGTGCCGGTTCCATTTGGCTGTCCATTGTGGGAAAATTAGGCACTATAGAAAGCGTCTTATGACTAGATAAATGTTTCTGGCTTCTATGGGATCAGTTAAAGCATCTACTGTAGTTATAGAATTACCTGAGTCTTTCCTCCCCCTGGTTGACTCAGGGTCGCTATCATCTAAACAGAGACGGAGAGAAATTTACAGCATATTCTAAGAAATATTACTGTAAAGTCCATTGCGGCCAACACACTGTAAACACACAATGGCACACAATTCCACATATAAAACATGAATAGAAAGCAGGAAGAGATTGTTAATGACACTCTATTTAGCGAAATGTGACACAATGGTTGCATCGTTCCATACATGTTCAATTGTCTTTCCAGGAAACATCTTGCTTGATTGTGCCCAGAATATTTGTATATTTACATACAATTGTTAGCCTAGTTTTTAATTACTTAAAAATATCAAGGATGTTTTTCTTTAAAATTAATTAAATATGATAAATGAATTTTATAATATTCTAACAACTATTATAATGTTTTAGCAATGCCAATGTCATAAAATTATGTTTTATAGTGACATAAAAGATAGAATGAGCAGAGGAATTTATGTATTGGAAAGTGTTACAATGTAAATTTAAAGGGCAAGGCTCTACTGTAAATAACCTTATTAAACCTGAACCTGTTTGATCAAATTAATGTTCACATATAATCTCTGGGTAGAAAGTAATAGGGGGCATTAATTAGTAAAATACTCTTACTAGGAAGGTCAATAGAAAGTTTCTTGGGAGTGCTGCCGTCCTCTGTGAAAGAAAACAAAATATTATTTATTATGAGTATCTGTTTTTGCCAAGTGAAGGGATGCTTATTGGCCTAAAAATGTAATGATGAGAAGTCTAATTTAATAAAACATTGCATATTTTGACAGTTTTTTTTCTTTTAATTAATTTTCTTCCTTTTCCTTTTTATTTCCTTTTCCCCTTAATTTTATTTTAATTTACAATGCATGTAAAACATCATTAGAACATTGTATTAAATGCAAAAACATGAATTATGCATTTCTATACAAGCATTATGTGTATAAATACTGTATACACATCAGATGTCTTCTGCATCTCTTCCTTTATATAGATATGATTATATATTATATAAAGGGTCCAAATGCTTGTAGGAATGAGGCAAAAATCACAAACATTACGTGCATGGGTTTTTGCCAGAGGTGTAAAGAGTACCTAAAAACCATACTTGAGTAAAAGTACAGATACCTTACAGTGAAAATTACTCCACTACACGTTACAAGTCACCAATTCCAAAACAACTTGAGTAAAAGTCTTAGAGTATCTGATTTTAACAGTACTTAAGTATCACATATGTTCCTTCAACTAGAGCTGTAAATATACATTTTTAGTCCAAGCTTTAGCTGGGTTTATTCATAAATTCTTATTCCTTCGGAAGTGTTTGCTTTATTTTGAATTTCAAAAGCTCACCTGACATTTTTATAGCAAGAACATTAGTAAAGAAGTGTAAAGAGTGATTTGATGAGGATGGGTCGTCATGGTTACCAACCTGCTGGAGGTGGAGGTGATGGGGTGCTGGCGGTGACATCATCATCTTTATCTGAAATAAAGGTGTGATTGACACATACACCCACCTATCACTGAACTCCATTTCCAGCCGTAGACCAAACTCAGCATGCATACATGAACTTTAAATTCAGTATGAGCCCACTTACAAGTAAAAGATGGAACAAGCATGACAGTGACTTTGTTGTGGCTGTGTATACGTGTGTGAGGATGAAGTGCGATAAGAGTGTGTTTTGCAAGACAGAAGCGATATGTATACAACCACATGCTTATCTGATGGCCCGCCAGGCCGTGAAGCAACACACATGTGGATGAAAGGAAGTGTGAGGTTATATTTTGGCTTGCCGGTGAAACCCATGAGCATTCTTTTGCAATACACAGAGAAAAGCTATGCTTCAATTATTGCAGAAGATTCATTTTGTTGCTGCAGGAACAGATTCAGCAACTTTATGCGGCCTGAATGTCTATACTCGAATACTTGACAAAAGCCACATTATTAAAGCTTCAGAGACAACACAGCGAGTATAAATGCTCAATATACACACATCTCCACACAAAACACACACTGACTGATATACTTCTCTGTACTCCTTTGTCAAACAATACCTTTTTTAGGGGTAGCTTTTGTCTCAGCAGACTTCTTCATTGAAGGTGCTGATCAGTATAAATTTAAATGTTAGTGGACACACAAATACAAATAGACTACTTATAAACAAGATTACAACATCTTAGTCGACTTTTCTTACTCTTTTGGACTTGCTCCGGGATGTACATCACACTCATGCATGCTAGAGGTCACATATCTTACAGGCACTGTCAGTACAGAGCTTTAAAGACTACAAAAAGTGGAATTAAATATACCATTTGCATCATAAAGTTGTAAAAAGAAAAGAAGAATTTCCTGTGAAGGACTTTCCTGTGCAGGTTAAAATGAAAGAAACCTTTGAGTCTTTGGATGGTAGTGAGCGATCTGGTATAGAAACACCGGGGTCAAAACATGTGGTGCCGTTAAAACATTACAGATCCAGATCAGATCGAGAATATCAGATGATTAGACAAGTTAGATGAGTTGAACATCCCTGATGGGTTCAACAAAACAAAATATGATGGTTACTGATACTGGTTATTGATGCTTCTGTTGATATCAGTGATTAGGAAAGTTTTGTCCTTATTTCAGCTTTGTCGGCTCCATATGTACTTGACCCAAACTATATGCAACTTGCAGTGTTGGGGAGAACTAAGCAGTCTTACTTTAGTACATATTTTTAGTAGTTTAACAGTACTTAAGTACTGTATATTTGACTTAAAAAGGCTAATATGGAGAAAAAGGCTCCTTTATTAAGGTCACATGACCAGATGAATACCACTCATCTCAATAGCCCGTAATGGTCAGTCAAAAAACTGAGTGCACCTTGAAATACTGCTGTTATGTAACTATTGCTTTGTTTTCAATCAATGTTTTTTTTTTTAGTTCATTAGTCGTAATGTCCTTTAACGTATCTTCTAAAGTTGTCACTCAGTTGCGATTCTCATTGTTTTTCTGTAGCTTGTAGCTTTGCAAACTAGTTTCAAAGTAGCTTCCCCAACACTGACAAGTTGTTATTGGGGTTTTACTCTTAGCAATACTCACCAGGAACTTTTGAAGTGCCGGGCTGCTCTTCTTTTACCTCGACACGCTTCTCAGCCTGTGTTGGCTCTGGTTCACTGTGCCCGTTTTCTAAAGGCTGTGGGTCTGTGACCTCACCCTCTACAGGTTCTAGTTCAGTCACCACAATTACTACAGTTTGTGGCTGAGGGGCCTCAGCAGCAGGTATGGGCACGGCCGCCTCTGCTTCTGTGATTTTCACTCTGGCCTCTGTGTCTTTGGATGCCACTTTAGCCTCTGTACAGCAAACACAGCCAGGCTAGAGCAGCAAGACTTCAGGAAGCCACCTTCAACCCAAATGCTTACACATGCACAAACACACATAGATGTAGAGTGACTAATGGTCAAAGTGCATCACAAAAATTTGCCAAATTTGCATGTGTGGTTTGATATACATAATTATTTAGATTGAATTTTATGGCATTTTTCAAGTTCATTTGATTATGGTCAAGTGTCCAAATAGATCTGTCACTGTACATCTATGAAACTGTAAATCCCAAAAGAAGCAAAGTACAACAGGCTGTGCAAGCATCTGCTTGTGCAGTATTAAAAATTTTAAATTCTATTAATTATTCTCATGCACAAAATGTCTAAAGATGCTTAAGTATATATTTAATATAAAATGAAATAATGTATAAATATTCATGTATTATATATTTATTAATCTGCATTGTATTCAATAACTAGTAAATAATGAGAATGAATTATTCTCATGCATAAATTACATATGGTTTACATATAGTGTATATTTATTTAAAAATATGTACGTTCATAATAAAATTTATGATATTATAAATATTAATATATTATACATTTAACAGTTTTTTTAAATATCCATATATTTGTACACAACAACTACAGTCAATAATGAGAATGAATTCTTCTCCTTCTCATATTTTAAGTATAGTGTATATTTATTTAAAATACATAATTTAATAATAAAAATATTATATTATATATAAATACTATAAATTGAAATGTTTCAAATATCCATATATTTCTACAGAACAACTAGTCAATAATTAAAATAAAATGTTCTCTTGCACAAAAGGTTTATAGATATGTTAATTTAATGTGTATTTTTATTTAAAATATTCTTTATATTAAAAATATACTTAAAATATAATATTAATATAAATATCATACATTTAAATGTTTAAATATCCATATATTTGTAGATAACAACCACTGTCAGTGTGAATTTTGCATTTCTACTGCAGTCAACTTTATTTTGAAAGCACAATAAACAGTTGATGCCTGCACAGATGTCTTTCTGTGGTTGTCCTTTGCTTCTTTTCATATACTATACCTTTTCATCAAACTTCTCCATATACAGATGTGCATTTGCGCAGAAAAATATCCTGCCATTCATAAACTAGTATAGGCATTAGTACAGATGCAGGTGTGGGTTAAGGTGTGGGCATTCATTTGTGTCAGTATGAACCCTTAAAAAGTGTGTGTGTGTGTGTGTGTGTGTGTGTGTGTGTGCTGTG
>NW_015634010.1:1286575-1288676 GCF_001515625.1 Sinocyclocheilus rhinocerous
TGTGTGTGTGTGTGTGTGTGTGTGTGTGTGTGTACTGTGGTCTGTACACTTGTAGTTTGTGTGCTGATTTACCTGAACTGTTGTGGTCACAAAGTGATAATTTGGTGGAAATTACAGTGGAACAAACACAAACACTCTCACACACGTGAGGGCAAGAGTTTCGTGGGTGAAACTGAGGTGTGAAAGAAACCCAAAGGAAGGGGAATAAAAGAGTTACATGGTTGAACACCTACCTTTCGCTGTCACCACAACCGAATTCTCAGATGGGGCGTCACCAGAGTCTGGGGCAACATTCTCTGAGTATGTGACAGACATAGCGGAAGAATGCAAGTGCCTCTTTCAAAGCATGAAGCGTCAGCAACACATACAAACACACACATATGCCGAAGGACAGGAGACAATACAATATACTCACTCACAGACACTTATATACATTTATATACAGCTATATATATATATAAATGTTATCACACACACACACAGTGGGCCTCATTCATAAAACACAAGCAAAAGAAACTTCTGCTTGTCTTTCATAAAAGAAGTCCACTATCAGGACAGAAGGGAAATGGAGAACTCCCCAAAACATTCCTGTTCTGGAAAGTGAAAGAAAATGAAATGATCTCTGAAGCTTGAAATGGACATAATTTAACAATATATGTAATTCACTGGCTGTAAATAGAATTAGTATAATACCAAATATATACCCTTGTGATAGGAAACCATAGCCAGAAAGCTCTGCAAAGCCAGAAGCTCTACAAATTATGGATCCAAAGCCAAAAATCATTCTAGAACCTCTAGTGACCTCTAATGACGCAGCACGCTGGTAACACAGGCCTTAAATGTCATCTGAATCAACAACTCATGATCAGCTGCACAGCATACAGGGAGATTCAGACCATTTGGCTGATATCTGAAATAACAGCGATACTCATCTGGTGAGTACTGCACATTTGTGCCGCTGTGGTCACCATGTTTGCACACCAGTGCTGTGCGCTTATGGCCTTATTGATTGCTTTGTTGCTTAAAGCAAAAATTGTGTCACACAAAACGTCAACATCAGTACTTCCAGCATCAGACATACGTATACACTAACAGAACTCAATCAACCGGTGGTTTATTTGTATCAGTAACACTCTCTCATCGCAAATTAAACTGAACTTTAATTTCACTGTCATGAGATCACTACTTTAACAGCTTGTATCCCTTTGCAGACGCTCGTTTTGAGTACGCAGTCAGAATAGCAAATTTGCCCAGTTTTGAGAATCAAAACTACTAAACAGAATCATAAATGCCTTTTAATAACCTAAGTATGAATTAAATGGTAAGAATAAATGCGCGGTCACATTTACATCTCATTTGGCAAAAAATACAGTCATTTCGATCCGTGATCTAGAATTTCGCAAGAGGGCGAAAGATTTCTCCATGCAGATTTCGCAACGGGTTCAAGTTGTTTACATGGGTTTACCAAGTTGAACAACGGAAAACTGCTTGGTTTGACTATAACCTCTGTTTAAACTGTGCTTCATACATCGTTTTCATCACTATTAACAGTATTGACATTACTTACGATAAAGTCACTCACGATAAAGTCACTCCGTTCCCTTGGCAATATACCGCTCCTTTTTTCATACCGGTCACTCGTTTCCAAAACGCAGTTAAAACAGCTAATTGATGTCATTTTGTGACTCAAAGCTACCAGACTAGTAAAAATGCCCTTGGAATACTGAAGGATTTATTTTATGGTAATAATAAATGTTTTGATAGATGACTAAAACTCAGAAGCAAAATACATCGTACCTAGAGTGAAAATTGGAAAATTTAGGTCATTTTCGCAAAAGGCTTTAGTGACTGGCTGCATATATTTTTTGTCGGACCAGGTTTAAAGATTTTTTTCCCTCCCAATCGTTGACTCTCATTTAACATTGTCCATTCGCTCATTAAAAACTGATCTAGGATGAAGCAAACAATTTATCTTAAGAAATTCAGCACTCACCTTCAGGTTGGCCATCATCTGTCAGGAAAAAAGAAAAACAGCTCCATGAAGTTTCCTTTATTTAACCAGGCTTTAATATATATATATATATATATATATATATATATA
>NW_015634010.1:1288686-1311161 GCF_001515625.1 Sinocyclocheilus rhinocerous
ATATATTGGACACCTGATGTCTAAATTTCTTTCCATTAAATAACAAAAACCATTCCATTTGAAAACAAAGGTTGTGCTGTCTTTATAATAAATGCCATTTGGTTTAATATTTATATTTAACTCTGGATACTTTACTGGATACCGTATTTATAGTTCGTATACAGAACTATGAGGGGAGCTTTGTCTGTCTTTAAAGCATTTAGTTTTAAACCGGGTGTCAGTATGCAGTATTGTGTTAGTTGCAGTGCATATGTCTAGACGAATAGCAAACAGTTTAAAGAGGCACATGTTGACACAGCGTTACAGTAAACCCAGCAGAGCATGATGAAAGTACTCTTGCAGACCCGAGTAAGGTGATTAGGGGAGTTAAACAAAAGCCTAACAAGATCAATGAACGCACACATTCCTCGGTATGACAGTTCTCAAATAAACCAGCTGCTGTATTTATAGATTATAATAGCATGGACACGTGACTGGCACCTGACTCTTTTCAGAGCGGACAAAGCTGAAAATGAACTTAGCCTATCTCATCTTTGATTTTACTTAGAAAGCCCTGATGCTTAATTTATACCTATAAACAGACAAGCATGAGGTCATGTGACGGGAAAGTGCTGAACAGAAAGTGCTACAGGAATGAAAACGAAATGTCAATAGCTTCTGCTAGAGAGCAATGAGATTAAATTGAGATCAAATGGAGACTTTCAGAGCCTTCTGCTTCTCAGATTTACACCATTCAAAAGTTTAGGGTAAGTTTTTTTTTTTAAGAAATTAATACTTTTAATTCAGCAAGGGATGCATTAAATTGATCAAGTGACAGTAAAGCCATTTATAATGTTACAAAATATTTATTTTTCAAATAAATGCTGTTCTTTTTAACTTTCTGTTCATCAGAGAATCCTGTAAAAAGGATTTCCCCCCAAATTATTAAGCAGCACAACTGTTTTCAACCAAATTATCTGATCTCTCCACATTCATTACTGTCGTTTTGTCTGTATACCTGATTTTTTTCTCTTTATAACTTCTAGGGAGGTTTAGGAGAAACATATGAGACCATAATGAACTTGAACCATTACTAAGAGCTCCATTAGGTCTCCTGACCTCTTAAAGAGCAACCTCTGAGCAACAAAACCTTCCTCTACTATACATGATGTAAATGTCAGCAGCTTTGTCTCGGCAACCCGCTTCTGTTGCCTTGGCACGGGCTGCTGTGAATTCTGTGAGGATGCCAGCCTAGGCTGATCATGGCACAAAAGCATCTCTGTGACCGCTTCATTCCTGCCCCCTGCTGTCAGGACCGCATGTGAGGAGGGCCAATGCCAACACCCGTGCACTTCTCCTTGTTTAGCCTCTTGATATTTTTGACATCTCTCGTTTTGTTTGCTGTCTCTGTCAGTCCATCTCTCCTTCACTGGGTGTTTTCTACAGTTCGCTGTCACTCAGTATAGCCTCTGTTTTGTGTGTTCTGTAGCTTCATCATGCCTTATGTTGTGTTATTGTGATCATCATATGGAGTATAAAACTCCTCAAAAGTCTTGCCAAAATATTTCATAAAAATAATAAAAAATCAAATGTGAAATTGCTTGAATTCGTGAGACTTGGGACACAATTATATGGTACCTTCAGCAATGTAAAAAAACATTTAGTTGGTCCCCTCATCTGATCGTAGGAATTTGATCCCTAAAAATGATAACACTACTAATGATAATAATATTAGTAATAATAATAATAATAATAATTTCCCCCACAGGCACTATATAAATATAACAATAACAATAATGATTATTTTATATCAAGATGTTTTTGCATGTTAATTAGTTTTATTAGACAGCTAATTTTATTATAAATTTTTTTCACCTAATCATTCTACCTCTGTTCAGGAGCGCATGTGAGGAGGGCCAATGCCAACACCTGTGCGCTTCTCCTTGTTTAGCCTCTTGATATTTTTGACATCTCTCGTTTTGTTTGCTGTCTCTGTCAGTCCATCTCTCCTTCACTGGGTGTTTTCTACAGTTCGCTGTCACTCAGTATAGCCTCTGTTTTGTGTGTTCTGTAGCTTCATCATGCCTTATGTTGTGTTATTGTGATCATCATATGGAGTATAAAACTCCTCAAAAGTCTTGCCAAAATATTTCATAAAAATAATAAAAAATCAAATGTGAAATTGCTTGAATTCGTGAGACTTGGGACACAATTATATGGTACCTTCAGCAATGTAAAAAAACATTTAGTTGGTCCCCTCATCTGATCGTAGGAATTTGATCCCTAAAAATGATAACACTACTAATGATAATAATATTAGTAATAATAATAATAATAATAATTTCCCCCACAGGCACTATATAAATATAACAATAACAATAATGATTATTTTATATCAAGATGTTTTTGCATGTTAATTAGTTTTATTAGACAGCTAATTTTATTATAAATTTTTTTCACCTAATCATTCTACCTCTGTTTTTTTGCATTTGAATTAGTCTTATTTTATTTTATTTTGTATTATTTTTTGTCTTGCGCTATGTAAATTTAACTAGTAAGAGTAATTATTATTAGTATTATAAATCAAGCTCTTTTTGCATGTGAAGTAGCCTTCTCAGACCCTTAATCTTTTTATCTCTCTTTCTTTAGATCTTGTGCATGTTGTGAGAAGAGCACTATATCTATGTAATTAATAATAATAATAATTTTATTTAAGTTGTTTTTACATATGAATTAGTCTTTTGAGACACCTGATCTTATTTTATCTCTCTCTTTTTTTGTCTTGTGCATGATGTCACCCCACAGATCACGTCTTTTGGACCTCTCTGCTCAGATTTGGCAATGACGTGGGTCCTTCCACCCATTAAAGAGCCATTTATGTCACCGTTGAGCTGGCTGGTGTGGCATTCTGCCCGTTTCGAGATCCCCCTGGCTCATCCAGCAATAACGACAATTCTGAAAGGTATTGTTTTACCATCGCAGCGCAGCACAACAGAATGCAGGTATGTTCAGCTGTCCCTACAGCCTCCATGAGGACAGACAGGCTCATGTTAACCCCCTACACACGAACAGTTGTTAAAGCCGGCCCTCCAGCTTAATGTAGATAGAATTTAAACCTCATTTATTAAAGAACATTTTCAGTTACATGCTTTTTGTCTGACAAGCTAATGCACTGCAGCTAACTTTTTATTGTAACGACCAGCACAGACTTAAAAAGATTCATAAAAAAGTGTATGAAAGCATGGATACAGCTTTTTTGATTGTAAGACTGTAAAAAACAAAAACAAAGTACTATTGTGTGGAAGTCGTGCTAACTTTGCTGGAGCAGGGAATGACAGGCAACGGAGAGCAGATGACAGCTTTGATTTATGAGTGGATCTGACATGAAGGAGCGACACTTTGACTTCTTTGACTGAGAAAAAGTGAGAGTGATATACGCAGGGTCCAAAATGATCACTCACACAAGTAAAAGTTGGCAGTTGGCTGGTGACTGTATAAGGAATCGCAACATAGTACATGATAGTTAAAGTAATTGATATGCATAATTAAAACGAATGACATACAGACCATCTACAAATAAAACATTGAGAAAAATGTTTTGTAGGATACGTATAATGTTATTTTCTCCAAACTATCATGGCAACACATAAGTGAAATATTTCTTACATTAAAACCACTGTAATAGCAATAAAACAATTGCCGAAATAAAAACCGAAAAATAAATTAATAAAACATGTATATGTGTGTGTGTGTGTGTGTGTGTGTGTGTGTGTGTATATATATATATATATACACACACACACATAATATTATATATTTATTGAAGCATTATTATTATATCTAACTCTATTTTAATATAAAAGAATGCATAATTCATGACTGCAAAGAAATATTTATATATTTATTTATAATGGTGTGTGAATGGAGCTAAATTCGCTCCATTCACGCACCATTAGCTGGTGAAAAGTTAATTTTGGGCCCTGGATAAACGCCACCCCTGGTAATGTAGGGTGGTTTTGACATGGGCATTCTTTCACCTTTGACCTTATTTGTAAGTCAGTAGTCAAAGGCCAGCTAATTATCCCGATACGGCTCCAGAGATAAACTTTCACTGACTTGATATACCAAAGTTTGTAGTGTTTCTTTCCATTGTTGTTTTCCTGTGGGATGCTATTTGTGATGCTGGCCTATGTGGATATAGGTCATAACCTCCATCCTTTGATATTATTTATCACAGAGATCAAAGTTCAAACAAACAAGAGCTCAGGATTCTCAGCATGATAGAGACATAAAGTCACTGGATGAAAGATAGAAGTAACAGAGAGAAGAGCGAGAGAGCGATGGGGATTAAAAGTCTGCTCATTCTGAACTATTCCAGGGGTCTGGAATCCAGTTCCCCGGGGTTCCAGCCCTGTTCATCCCTCATCCAGCCTTTTAAAGCCTGGAGATAACACTCCACGGCGATTTTTTTTTTTTTCAAACAGGCATGGTCACAAAGTCTAATACTCTGTCTCTTGAGGTTATTTGTGGAAGGCATCTACTGTAAATGGAATCCATCGTAATTAAATACTACAGTTGGCACTTTATCTTTCACAATAACCAATTAGAAGCCTCATTTTTTGTTACTTAAGAAAGGACAGTTGCACTGCAAAATCATTTTCTTAATCGCAATTTTGGTCTTGTTTTCTGATAAAAAAAATATCAAGAAAAAAACATTAAAACAAGGTAAAGTTACTTGAGAAGCAAAATGGTGAGATATTATGATTTGTTTTCAGAGAATATATTTTTAATGAATTATTTTTTTCTCATGGGCTAATTGTTATTATTTTTAAACATCAATCTTTGTGAATTTTATTAGATTTATGCTTAAAACTTGTCAAATAAAAACAGAAAAATACATTAATTAAAGATATATTCTCTGAAAAAAAATCTTTGTCTTATCCAGTTTTGTTTTCAGGTCAATTTATTTTGTTTTAAAGTGGTATTTCACCCAAAATGAAAATTCTGTAACATAAAAGAAGATATTTTGAGGATTTATTGATTTGTCCATACAGTGCACCAAAACTATTTGGTTACCAATATTCCTCAAATTTCTTCTCTTGTGTTCTGCAGAAGAAAGACGGATTTATTTAATACAAATTTGCAATGACATGAGAGTGAGTAAATTATGACAGAATTATTATTTTTAGGTGAGCTAACCCTTTAAGGATTTTTAGATGAAGATAAGACAACAATACTGATTAATAAAAATATTTTCACCATGTTTTCTTGATGGACAGATGGTTTCAGTCACAAAAATTCATCACGATCAACCAGATGGCATTTGCAACAGGTGAGGGGCACATCTGCAAACCATGTACCAAAATGGATCATGCCTGTTTATTACCATGTTCATGAACAACATCAAAATAGCTTCCATAACATCAATCTCCCAAATCCCCCACATTCTGCTTCATAATCCCCATTGTCCAGAGGTGGACGGATCCCATCCAGTGTGGATATGTTTAGTGATATTAATATATGAGGAAAGCCACAGCCTGACCAAAAATAAAATTTAAATGTCACAGGTGCTTGTCACGTATGATGAAATCTCATCGCATAAGAGCTGTTGTGCTCATGCATCTGAGAGATCTGCTTTCTTATACTATCCAATAAATTAAAGGCAGAATTTTCCATTTAATAATAGTAATAATGATGCAATGAAAGTCAAAGTACAAGAGCACACTCTGTGCCGCATCCTCATACTTCACCATCCATCCATTAGGCAGTGGAAGCTGATCTCTATATCATCACCCATGAAATATTTGTCCATCTAAACGCGCAGCATCCCCACTGGGCCATCAGCATTGCATCATCCATCAGAAATGCCTCTGGCACCACAGTAAAGCTGGGCTCTACGAAACCCAGCGCCGGGTAAGTCAGCACCATTCCATACCCAGAATCCCGTATACCTCAGCTGACTCTGCACTCCTAATCACCTTGACTATGTGCCATCCATCATAGCGACGGTCATGGCAATAGTTTCTTTTTATAAAGTTGCTTGGATCACCTCATCATCCAGCACAATGTGAATTCAAAAGTCGCTCCCAGAGTTCCTGATCATCTCTGAGCTTATTATGTCTGCTTGAGTCATTTTGTCCTTCTCATGACTGCAGGGATGATGCAAACTTCTTCCCCTGCTTCTACTTCCACCAACCACCTTGAACTATATGTTATACGTTTATATGTTTTGCAGTACTTTATAGACTGTACACTGTTTATTTCATCTCATGCAACTCAAAATACGCAATTTTCGGCATTTTTTTTGCTTTCGCTCTGTAATGCGGCATTGTGTATGGAGTATGTTTGCCATATGCAGCTGAAAAATCTGAAGTCCTTGTTAGTTCAGGCTGCTAATTTGTTATTAGCAAGTTTGTTAGTAATGTTGAGGAGACATCACTAATAAATGTTGTTGTACGTCTTGATTTTGTCAAATTTGCCATTCTAAAACATTTCTCTAACAGATTGCCCATTAGACTATGTAATCTGTGGCACAATGATGGACAGAATTCGTTCTCACCTTTCTTTGTGGGCTCAGGCATGTTGAGCCGATCTCCGGCTGACCGGGCACCAGTTGAAGGGGTTCAGTGGTGAGTCTGGGCTTCCCAATGAGTGTGGCAGGGGGTGTCCTTTAGCCAAGGGGTTTTATGATGGAGAAAAGGAGGTGAGCAAAGCTGCACCAGAGAGATTGGAAGTCAGTGGAGATGAGGGCAACGCAGGAACGGGAAGGAGAACGTAACAGATCTGGGGGTGATGAATAAATGGGGTTTATATAGCTCTCATCCTAGCCCCTCCTCACTCTGTTTGATAATAGAGCCCAAATACATCCCTAACACCTCCCTCCCCTTCTCTCCTAAAGTCCTGGGGATTAGATGTGGCTCGCTGTGCCCTGTCTCCTCACCAGCTGGAGTCAGACAGCGAGAGGGGATTTGGATAACGTTGCATTGCAGAAAAAAAGAAGGTATTTCTTTTGACAACGTGGCATTGTTTTGAATATCTCACAAAGACTTCTGCAGGTTATTTTTATACCGAATGCTCCACCCTTCAATCAATAGATATCAACATTTGCAATGTGCTTATCTTTCAAAATGTATAAAAAAATATAATATAATATAAATATTTATATAAATAAATATATAAATAATAAAAATACAAAAATATACATTTTAACATGTTTTAATACTTTTATAAATGTTATATTTTTTCATAAAAACATTTAAAATAATATACTACATATTTACCTTCTATTCTATTTACCTTACTACATATCTATCTATTTATGTGTAAATATATGTACACATGCAAACTGCGCTTTAATACTTGGTCTTTAATCCTGCCAATGAGGTGTTTGTAATGAATATACGTCCCTGCCAGTGGGTGATGTGACATTGTAACCAATTTACTATAAACCTAGGCAAGGCCCATGTCAAGGGCATTCACTATAGGCTGAATGAAATCGATATTAGTAGGTGATGTTGTCATCCAGGGGTTCCCAGTGTCTAAGCTCCACCCTTTCGCTAGAAGGTCTCTGGGTGATATTTAGGGCTTAGTGAGAAAAAAAGGAAACATTCACTTCACCTTTCAGCCAAGTGCCAGAGATCATTTTGATCTAATGTGGATGAGGGCCAGGGGCGGTGATCTGAACAACCAGGACTATAAATTCTGTTAAGATGCCTGAGCAATGCTTTTATACTCTATAATTAGAATCTCAGCCTGAACTCTGACATTTGACATAACTAGCATGGAAAGACAGTGGAACCGTGGGATTGTTGCCACTGTCAAGACTCTAATGATCCTGTTAACGCTGTAATTCTCATTATAAATCAGGCTCTGCGTCTTGCAGACGTAACAGCAATTTGCACAGTGAAGCCCCGAAGCTTTAATGGCTACCGTCAGCTGTTTGGCAGAAACTCATGGAACAACTTAAGGGTGAGTAAAATGATGACAGATTTTCATTTTTCTGTGAACTATCCCTTCAAGCATGACTTTTGGCCTTTATTGGTTGTGGATCCTTCAACGAGGAGCCCATTTATAACCCTGTGTGTACAGCTCTAAAGGCAGGGTGCAGGGAAAGTATCATGTGGGCCTGCCACAAAGTACACACAAAACCATTTGGGCCAGACTGGTGGTTAAATCCCCATGGGGATTCAGCTCTCACAGTCACCATAAAAAGCTCAGGCTAGAGAGTCAGAGTGGCACCTGCCTGCACTAATGCACACACACGGGAACCTAAACAAAGAAGAACAGATATCTTCTCAGAATTTCACAGTCTCTAAGTCACACATGTGTGAGGAGTACCCTGTGGCCAGTCAGTCAGTCAGTCAGATGGACCAAACCAAGAATCTGTCTTTTAGCAGAGTGTTGTTGATTGCTCTGGGTCCAACTTCAGTATCCACAATGATGCCAGTGAAGAGATCGACCTCAACAGCTGCTTACAGTGGCTCCAAAAACCATTCAAACACTTAAGCCATGCTTAAAAATGTATGAATTTTATTGCAGCATGTAACAAAATCTCAAAACAAGTGGCATTTATTGTAAAGATAGACAGCAGAAGCACATTTAGCATTTCACAAAAAGAGGATTGCTGGGTTTTAAATGCTAAAATAATAGATAATTCTCAAAATGTATGCTCAAAATGTTTGGCTTCATGCATTCACTAAAAATGAGCTAATTGCAAAAATGAATTAGAAAAGTGAAGCAATTTCTGAGAAAAGCACAACTTCTTTGCAGGTGCCACTTGGTTTGAGATTTTGCCATGCATTGACATTCATACATTTTTAACTGTGACCCAGGTGTCCAAATACTTTTTGTGAGTAAAACTAAAATTAACTATTAAAAATCATTTTCTTTAATAGAAATAGAGCTGAAAAATATAAATATTAGATTAAAAAAAAATAACATTAAACAAAAATTACACTAAAACAAGTTTAAGTTGAAGTACTAAAATTAATCAAACTAAAATAAGTATAAATTAAAGCTAAATAGACTAATAAAAATGGCATAATTGCATAAAACTAAAACTTAAAATATAAAAAAAAGCTATATATATAGAGAGAAGATGCTTAGAAATCATTTTTGCAGATTTGTGATGTTTAACTGCAGCTTTTTGCCATTAAGTTACTGTGCAGAATTGACAATTAATAATTAATAATAATTAATAAAGTTGCTGTACAGAAAGAAAAAAAAACCGAAGGAAAAAGTTGTAGTGAGCAACAGTCAACAAGTGACAATCAAAATAAAAGCCGTGTAGCAGCTTTGCCACCTACTGGGAACAAATGAGCAGTGCAGGAAGGAGATATTTACTCAGTTTTTATTTGTTTTAGTTCTTTTCAAGTTCCAGCTGAAAAACTGATAAAGAAACTTGAAAAGAAATGTATAATGAAAAAGGTTAACTATATATGACAAACGTACACATTTTGTTTTATTTATAAACATGGCTATAAAAGACATACTTTTTAAAATGCATCAAGATATGCAAAGAACAGCAAAAAGTAAATCATTTCGATAAGAGTCTGCTATACAAAACACCACAGTTCATCACCTTCATCGAGCAAGAAAACATTTAAACTAGTTTTACCCTCCTCCTGTTACCAAGCCAGTTAAGATACCATGAGAGTAACAAATAATGACCCTAACACACTGGAGACAATCATTGAGCTCTCATTTCGATCCACATGCTGCTTTCTTTATACCATGTTGGCTCTGTAAAGTAGAGAGGGTAGCAACACTAAACTGATAAGTCAGCTTCTTTTTCACTTTAATGATCTCCCCCGAGTGGGCGTAATTTCGCAGGGCACGGGACATTTTCTGGTAGGTCATGGGCATTCGGTTGCCCTTCCTTTGGCCCCATAGCTCTGCCACGCGCTCCTTGTGCCTGGCAGAAAAGCGGAAGACACCTACTGAAGCCGACACCCAGGACACGCAGTGGGCCATGCCTGGGTCCTCCAGCATCTCGAACAGGAAGTGGAAAAGACGTAGCTTTTTCCCTGCAATCATAGAGACGGACTGCGGTCAAACAGCGTTTATGTGTGTGCGTTTGTGCACGAAGGAGTGGGCAAAAGCCTATGGAAACTATTTCCCATAAAACTTGCTTGTATTATGATAGGCATAATTAAGATAAGCATCTCTAAAACATCAATGGTGTACAAGACCAGAGAAAATGAGGGAGAACTGAGATTCTATTTGCCAGTTATGGGTAGGACAGGCCGCTCCCGTGCTGCAGTTCCTCTAGGTTATTCCTCACCTTCGAGATAGCATCAAAATAAACCACAAAAGCAGAACTGACCTTTCTCTGCAGGTGTAATGCTGGGCAATGATTCGGCACACTTTTCAGCTGTTGTATTCAGAGTTAAAGGTCTCTCTGGTCCGGTTGGGGCATTTAACACTTGCCCGTTGGGTGCATTGTGAAGGGCCGATGACTGATCAATTATGGCATTGCTGTTGCAATTTATCCTGCAGTCCGTATACGAGTCAGATCCATTTGCTTTGGCCAGAGATCCCATGACCTATTCATTTGACAGAAGAACTTGGTTTTAAAATAGAAAAGATTGGGTGCAAAAATAACACAAAGTGTTGAACTGAATGGTCTACCTGCTGAGCTACAGGTGCAGGAGGCTGCAGCTGGGACTTTTCTTGTTCTAATGCATTGTTGAAATGTTCTGCAGCAGGTAGCTTCTCTCCAGATATGTCCACATCTTCACTGGTTGACATGACAGAGAGGTCCCTCACTTCCAATGCATTACAAAAAGAGTTAGTAGCAAGTACTGAGTACTGATTAATAATAATATACTAAAGGAATATACTTAAGTGTGAGCTGAAAGTAATTTTTAGACACTTAATGCATTTACATTAAACTGTATTGTAATTTCAGTTAATTTTAAATGCAATTAGCTTAACTTTAGAGTGATTTTTTGACCCACTTAAGTACAACTTAATAATAATATACTAAAGGAATATACTTAAGTGTGAGCTGAAAGTAATTTTTAGACACTTAATGCATTTACATTAAACTGTATTGTAATTTCAATTCATTTTAAATGCACTGAACTTTAGAGTGATTTTTTGACCCACTTAAGTACATCTTTATATGGTCATTTATTATAAGAATTTCATAATTACTTCTATGGTTTCTTAAAAGTGTGCTGTCAAATGCACTGACAAGCATTTATGATCAACTAAAATATAGTTTAATGTCATTTCTATTGAAACGTGTATGCCATGTATTTAAATATATTTGTAATTACTCATTTGGAATGAGGAAGTTGCAAGTTAATACATTTAAAATATATTAAATGTATTATATGTGACCCTGTCTGTGAAATCCAGGCTAAAGTCTCAAAATCTAATTATGAGATAACAAGCATCAAAGTTTGATTTCAACCATTAATTTCACTATGATTTCAATTTTGACATGGCCTTACTCAGTCAATATTAAAGTTATAAAGGATATTTTCACAGAATGTTCTTTACATCTTTATGAAGGATGATTTTATGTAGAAAACAGTAAAACACAAAAAATGACTTTAGCTGGGTTTTCACAGGCATGGTCACATAGTAGCAAATAATGTATTAATATCAAATAACACACTGCAGTAAAAAATTCAATCAAGTACTTTACTTGTGCTTTAGTATGTTATCAACACACCAAAATATGTGTACTTATATATTCTTTTAAGATTTGAACAAGTATACACTACACTACAAGTGCACATTCAATACAGTTCAAGCACACTTCTTTTTCACAAGGGTTGACTTTTGATTGTATTGACAAAAAGAGTAGAAAAAATCTTCAGAATGTGTTCTTTAGTGTTCCAAAGAAGAAATAAAATTGCAGAGTTTTGAAAAGACATGAAGGTGCATTGGGGGGGGGGAAATGGTGTAGGATTTACTCTTTTTCATTCATTATTTTTGAATGCTAGTAAATTACAGAGAATAATTTTAGAGAAATTGCTAGTAAATTACACAAATAATTACAAAGAAACTGCAAGTAACACATTAAATTAAATGTCACATTAGGAAGTAGAAAACATATTTTTTTATGAGTAAATGATGACAGAATATTCTATCCTTTTAAGCTTCCTTCTTACTGTTCCATAGGGCTTTTCTTCGAGATTCCTGTCTGTAATGCTCCTCAAGAAATTCCAGAATCACCTCCAAATCGGTCTGATGTTCCTGCGGACTGTTCTGGTAAGAAGAAAGAACTATTTTTAACTCGTACACAACAGTGGCCACTAAAAAGTATTTGGTTTGCTCTAATATAATCACACTTTAAACTGTCCAAATATGTTATTGGGCCACTGTAAAATAAAAACTATACTAAACAAAACTATAAAACATATAATTTCTTACCATGTTACGGAGTGATCCTCACTGTAGATATTGCTGTTTCAAGTGTCGTTGTATGATAATGAATAACCAATAATTTAAGAAAAGAATGATTTGTTACTATTAGTGTGTTTTACACACAAAACGCTGTCTCGTCGAAAAGGTGCAGACTCGTTTTTATCAATAGCAAGGGGCTGTGGGAGTGAACAGGCCTTTCTCAAATGATCTACGACCGAACATAAATAACCAGCCATTTTTTGACTCAAAACCACAGTTTCTGTAGGCCCAAACATACACACCCTGATCTCGGTCTAACACATCTCTAGCGTCCACCTTTATAGAACCAGTAACCACATCCTCTTCACTCTTAGAGATAACAACCACAGCCACCTAACAATGACATGCAGGCTCCACATAAAAAATATGAAAAGCAACACAGATAAGAGAAATGCAATGTTTAAAACTTCAATCATAAAGTTCGAAAGAGCACAGTTGTTATGAGACCAGTGTTGATTGTCCTGTATGAAAATTATACAGCAGCACTGCATTAGTGTTTGATTGCTATCTTTACAAAGAGGAAGGTGATTTGAGATCGGTTTGAAATATGACACATAAAGCAGTCACAAACAATCTTCTCTCTGTGAAATTAGATAAGCTTGGTCCAATGCATTTGCAAAGAAATCAGCGCAAACGTTTATACAGCGGCTTCAAGCGCACGTGTTTTACAGTGGAGAGTTTAACAAACAAATTCATTGGGATTTTCAAGACAGGCAAACTTTATTTGAGCGATAAAACAAATGATCGTATGTAAACAAGTTGAAAAAAGTAGATATAAATATACAGACAGACAGACAAACAGTAGATAAAGAGTGGTCCCAGAAAGTATGTGGATACTTTAAGACACTCTTGTACTGATGTATTGATGTTATTTAATTACATACAAAATATAAAACGATTTATTTCCTGAACCATTTCTTCTTTTATTTTAAAAATGTAAAAACTTTTTTGTGAAATGTTTTGCTTAAAAAAACATTGCTCTCTCTGTCATGCCATATAAGAAATTATATTTGGTTTGATATTTTTTACATAATGCAAAGACAAATTACAAATACATTTTGAGTGTCCAAATACTTTTTGTGGCCACTGTACATATACACTGCGGTTCAAATGTTTGGGGTCCAATTTTTTAATGAATTTTTTAATATTATTAAAAGAAGTCACTTATGCTCACCAAGATTGCATTTATTTGATCAAATAAATATATTATATTTTCAATGATTTATTTCCTGAACCATTTCTTCTTTTATTTTAAAAATGTAAAAACTTTTTTGTGGAATGTTTTGCTTAAAAAAAAAAGTGCTCTCTCTGTCATGCCATATAAGAAATTATATTTGGTTTGATATTTTTTACATAATGCAAAGACAAATTACAAATACATTTTGAGTGTCCAAATACTTTTTGGGGCCACTGTACATATACACTGCGGTTCAAATGTTTGGGGTCCAATTTTTTAATGAATTTTTTAATATTATTAAAAGAAGTCACTTATGCTCACCAAGATTGCATTTATTTGATCAAATAAATATATTATATTTTCAAATGTAATTTATTCCTGCAATGTCAACAGGATTTTTCTGGATTCTGTGATACTTAAAAAAAAAAAATAATTATTTATTTGATATAGAATTTTTTTGTAACATTATAAATGTCTTTACTGTCACTTTTGATCAATTTAATGCATCCTTGCTGAAAAAAGTATAAATTTCCAACAAAAAAAAAAAAAAATCTTACTGATTTTAAACTTTTGAACCGTATAACATCCTTTTTTACATGCATCCACTCGTTTTGTACATTTTTACTATGTCTAGGTTTATTTCAAAGAATCTCCCTTGTAAAAGACAGAAAATTCAGAATTCATGGAATGACAGGGATTGGCTCTTTTGCCAGTTCACTGAGCTGAAACACCTATTTTGGGGTCCTCATGCATTGTCAGTACAGTAGCAAGATCGTACTCGCACTGGTGAGAGTATTGGCCGTACCAGTAATGACAGTCTGGTAGAGGAGAGCTGTAGTAGATGTGCTCAGCAGAGCCTTGTGGATGAAGGGCCATGTCTCTGGATGAAGGGCCTGAGCTGTAGCCTGACAGTGAGCTCAATCGCTGCAGTATAGCTGGATTAAACTGATAGGTGAGCTTGCGACGCACTTTCACAATCTCACCCGTGCGGCTGTAGTTGCGGAGAGCGCGTGCCATTTTCTGGTAGGTCATGGTCTTGCGGTTGCCCTTGCGTTGACCCCAGCATTCAGCCAGTTTCTCTTTATTTTTTGAGATGAAATGGAAGATGCCGCTCCCTCTGTCCATCCACTGGATGGAGTCTCCCATGTTGTCGTCGTGAAGAGCCTCATGCAGATATTCATATAAGCGTAACTTCTTACGACCTAATGAGGAAGAGGAATACACAATGCATTCAGCACTTCTGTATTATGACGAGCTCAACTTTGTTGAACATTTTGAACCATGAAAATGCTGTACAGTCAGTTTCAGGACATGCACGAATATGTCAATGTCTGCTTTTATTAATTAGGTTATTATTTCTGAAAACTTGCACTTAAGTGATTTAACTGTTATATGTACAGTTATTGCTATATGGAATTAGAGAGAAAAATCAGAAACATCCTTTTAACATCAGCGCATACTTTCCCACATATTGAATTATTACATTTTCAAACACACAGAAAACGAATAATGTCGCACCTTTTCCATGGCGCTGTGGTAAATTTGAGTAAAACGCTGAAGGCTCAGCAGAACACAATGGCCCCAGAGCCACATCTGGCACAATGTGAGACCATGACTGCAGATACAGAGAGAAGCTTTGCTAGTCCCAAAACATGAGTAAAAGTATTGCAATCTAACAGTTGAAACAATTCAAGTGACAAATTAAATGAGTTGTAAACCTACTGAGGATTCATTCCAGTCATACATCGCTCCTGGAGGCTCAAAATGAGGTGTGAACTGATAGTATGAGATAGCATGTCTCACAGAGGACTGTTGACTTTCCAAATTCTCGTAGTATTTATTTTCTGACAGAGACAATTAGAAGGGGAATTAATAATAATAATAATAATGCATAATATATTTATATAAAAAATGTTTTACTACATTTTATTAATGTTATATTTTGGTATATACCTGTGTCATAATGCCGTATCTGAGAGTGACGCTGAATTACATCAATGGCATCCTGAAAATCTTGATTGATGTCATTTTCAAGAGACCCCTGTAAAAAAAAGAAAAAAGAAAAAAAGCATAATTCAAAATTGTACAAGTATTTGTGAAATAATGACTGTATTAGGATTCTGTCTTGTTTCTCATCAATTTCTTATAAATGCAGAATTTGCTTATTAAATATATGCCTGTGGTCTCTAATAAATAAATAATTAAATAAACCACATATAAACTAATACATAATTTAAATATAATATAATATAATGTAATAATATATAATGCAATAATATATAATATAATATAATATAATATAATATAATATAATATAATATAATATAATATAATATAATATAATATAATATAATATAATATAATATAATATAATATAATATAATATAATATAATATAATATAATATAATATAATATAATATAATATAATAGGACAGATAAATTGTAGAAGGACTACTGTTTTACTGTCCAACTAAGCAGTGCGGCCTGTTATATACATGGGTCCATTTAAATGTGCCACATCAACATAACATGGAGCAGTCAATGATACTCTACTTCTCTTTTTGGAAATGAAGACCAGGTAGGACTCATAGTCCCTCTATTCTATAATCTCCATATCTCCATCCATGAAAAAAGATAGACAGCGGGAGAGAGAGAGAGGGACTAACCACTAGTTTATCCAGGATTCCTTCTCCTTTGTGAAAACATTTGCATTTCTGGTCAGAAGCTGTCAACGGCACTTTAGTTTATTGGTCCTGTAAAAATGTGTTGAGAAGCACCAAACAATAACCAATCTGATAATCACAGCAAGAGAAAAGCTGCAGATGGCTGGGAAATTGCATTTGAGGTGGGCCACTTCAAGAAAACAAGTGCGACAGAAAACTAAATTTTTATATGGATTTTCATGTTCTTTTCATGCCTATATAAAAAAATAACACCAATTCAACACTATTTATTTTAGCCAGATTCTGTAAGTGTGTATAAGAATTAGCAAAAAACTTTATTTTCTTACAAAACAAGCCTAGAAGCAACACACGTCATATTAAAGATAATCCTTTCTTTCTTCCATTTAGTGATGCGTAGATAAGCTAAACAGGCAAAGACATGAAAGATGAAAAACTTGAGTACAGACTTTGTTTGTCTGTCAAGCTGAAGGCAAATCATCAAAATTCTGTTCCATTTTAATGCATTTTATTCCTTTTTGCCATGCATTGTTCTAAGTTAACAACAGCAGTTAATTCATTTCACCTTCTCATGACACAAGTTTTAAATATCAACTGACTGGCTCCCGTAGTTCCCCTTTCAGGTGTGCAGAGAATGAAAGTAAGAGTTTTATTGATAAAAGAACCAGCTAAATTTTATGAGACCTCAGCACTTCAGTCAACTGAGATTACCGCTGTGTTCTGGCAAATAGTCAATATGCTGGAAATGTGCACTGTTGGGTGGAAATGTATGGCCCCAAACTGTGTCAACAACTAATCTCTCTTACAATAGTTAACAAGTTATACTGGCAAAATGGCAAATGATTTCTGCTGTCATTTACATCATCATGCTGTTATATTTGCTGTGTCTGTACACTTAACATTAATTGAAGTTGTCAAGGTAAAAGTCTTTCATTTGATTATATAATGAATACCCCCAAATAGTGCCCCAAACCTCACTAAAACCACATAGTCTCTTCAGTACAGTGTATGAACATGTGCATGTCCAAAATGAACATAATGTACTTGTCAATCACCAAATGTCAGTAACAATGGGCTTTAGTGGCTAACTTTTAATGGTAGCTTTATTAGGACCTACAACAATACATGGTTTAAGTCGAACGGTATTAATTATAGTCAGACTTCCATGAATTCCAATAAAAAAATATATAAATCATCTACTAAAGAAAACAGCTGTCACAGCTTGCACATCTTTGAACAACTTTTACCATCAAAAGTTCTACTAATATGCATGGGGAAATAGCATAATAAACCTATTTATGAAATCCATAAAACTTTTTTCTTCTTCTTTGACGAATAGAAATGTCAAAAGAACAACATTTATTTGAAATAGAAATCTTTTGTAACTTTATAAATGTCTTTACTGTCACTTTTGACCAATTTAATGCACCCTTGCTGAATAAAAGTATTAATTTCTTTCAAATAAAATCAAATAAATCTTACTGACCCCAAGCATATCAATGAAACTTCAAACACACACACACACACACACACACACACACAAACCACTCAAAAGTTTGGGGTCAGTAAAAATTTTTTGTAATGTAAAATTGAATGCAAAGTTTAGTTTCATTGCTGGGAAATTTTCTCAAGAACCTTACATTTGTACACTGTACATACCTGTATTTTTCAGACATTTTTTTTCCCATTCCGTTGACAGGGTTTAACTGTTCTGGAACATCTGTGGCAAACCTTGGAATTGTTTCCTGTCTGCTGCGGATGATAAAATGTGGGAAACTGCTTGAAGGGTATGAAAACTCACAAGGTAATTACATTTGCACTTTAATCTTCAGCATTAAAACACCTGTTTAGCAGTAGAAATGTGACATAGTGTCAGTGAGTCACTTCTGTTTGTCATCTGAAATTACATAAAGATAATAACTGAGCACTTAGCAATAAATAATGAATGAATGATTAACTCTGAGGTTATATTAAAATAAAAATCTGTGGCCTTTAAATAAGCCTTTTTTTGGATCCTTCTCTTCCTCACTATCTTTCTCTAAATGTTTGTGTAAATTGTTCCATTGGTTTATGAAGTTATGTATGCGTTTCATGCCTGCCAAAGTATTTACATTTTCTGGCGAAGCAGTAGCAAGGGCTTTATCTTTTCAAACAAAGAGCTGCTTTCCTTCCCCTTCTCTTCAACCCCTATTCAAAAGGACCATTAATACCAAACCCAATGAGGGAAGGGCAGTATAACCACAACACAGCTCCTATTCAACTTCTTTATTTCCTGGCACTCAATCAAAATAAGTTCCCAAAGTGCCTGCACAGGTAAACAGATCACTTAAGCTGCCTGATACAGTTGACCTCTAACGTGGCTTACTGATTCTGGGTAAGAAAACAATACTGCTGTAATTGTTCTTGTTAGGCCTGGCTTGTTTCCTTTGTATATTTAATGGCAGAGCTTTATGGCTAACCATTTGTGGTCTTCTATTCAATTAGAGGAGGTTAACAGCAGGCCCAAACTTTAACTGAGTTGTGCTTTTATTTCTTTTGCTGCTTTGATTACAAAAGCAAATAAGTAGTGTACTTTTTAACCTTAGGAGCAGCTAAAACATTTGTTATTTATTTGTTTGTTTCTTTTAATTATAAAAGCAAATGAGTTGTATTAATTTAAACCTTTCTATTTGTTTGTTTTGAGTACAAAATCAAATTAGTTGTATTCCTTTCAATCTTAAGACAAGCTAAACATTCATTTATTTGTTTGGTTGTTTAATTGTTATATTCATTTAAGTGTTAAGAGCAGCTTGCTTGCTTATTTATTTATTTACTTTTAAACCAAATTGTAAAACAAATGTAATACACTGTATTTTAAAATGTTTGCACATGATAGTCTGATACGATTTTTCCATCAACTGCCACATAATTCCATAACTGGAACACACCCAGTTGTCTGACAATATTTTTTTCCTCCTAGGATTTTTCCAGTTCCATTTAGATAAATAGGCATCTTAGAAGCAAACGTCTAATTTTATGCCTTCCTACCATCATATACTGCCTTATGCAGGTTTTGGGCACATCCTTAATTGTGCAGTGTTGAGGGGTCACAAGTGTACAAAGCTACAATAATCTGTGTGTTATAACAAAATCTGTTAGTGTTGTTAAATATGTACCATCTTCAGGTTGATGAGCCCAAAATGGTCCTTCTACAGCATCACAGTGGAAAAAATTATTTTTAAGAGTGCTGATGTCAATATTAGTTTATGATGGAATCAGCTATTCCGTTCCATGTTTTTCATTCCCAAGCATGTGCTTGCTTGCATTTTACATTACATGAGCATTACATTCAAACTAAAACCAGTTTTAACACAATGCAGAAACAGAACATGAACACTCTTAGCTTTCCATTAAGCTCAACACTAGCACAATTGCTTTTCATTCTGACTGTACACAAAGCTTTAACATGAGGTAATTGTTTATTGGCACAGCACTGATAGAAGTGTCTTGCTATAGATCAAATCTTTGGAGAGCCAAATAAATATATTCATATCTACAGAACCACAGGGAGTGTACAATATATATATTTCAATGGTTATTTAGATGAAAAAGAATGATTATACATGGCTTTTTGTACAAGTGCCTCAGGTAATTGCTCATAAACATTCCATTTACATGGAAATTTAACATGATACCAAACCTGAAACAAAATAGTAACCGTTTTTTTCAGCACGACACTTCATTTGATCATATACAGCTGTGGGTTTTTTTTCCTCAGGAAAGCCCTACAGCTAACAGGATCCCTCAACAGCAAGATCCTGATCATTATTGCACATGTAAGGGAATTCCCCTTCAAAAGAGCTTATATATATATATTGCTTTTTGCACAAGTGCCTCAGGTACTTGCTCAGAAACATTCCATTTACATGGAAATTTAACGTTATACCAAAGCTGAAACAAAATAGTAACCGTTTTTTAGCACGGCACTTCATTTGATCCTATACAGCGTTTTTTTTTCTTCAGGTAAGCCCTACAGCTAACAGTATCCCCCAACAGCAAGAAGATCTTGATCATTATTGCACATGTAAGGGACTTCCCCTTCAAAAGAGCCACTTGCTTTGGTGTAATTTTAGTCGAGATGGAAGATATACAAATTGTGTTTAATGCTGGCTAAGGACATGACCGCAAACAAAAATGGCAATCAAACGAGTTTCAATCTTTTTCGACATTGTGCAACATCAAGCAAACCAAGCATGTACACACTTTCAGCCTTTCTTAACTTCTAAACCACTCATATGTCTCGTGTCTCAAACAGGTTCAAAGTCTCTAGGATCTTCCAAAATAAGCTAAAACAGGCTAAAATCACAAATGAGCCTTGCGGCAGCACTTTATGATAATTGCAATTGTGTGTTTTAAAGGCATCGGATGTAAACAAATGTGGAAGCACTTCACCAAAAACTAAATATGCTTTTAAAGGACCCTAAATCTTGACTTCATAACAAATGAAAGATAGCTTAATAAGAGTTTATAAATAATCAACAATTAAAGTGCTATTTCAACCGCCCTATATTTTCTGGCCAAAATATATTTCAGATATATTTTAAATATATGCTAAATACTGTATATGTTTACAGGCCTAAGGAAGTATATATTTTTTTTATTAATTCAAACCTTAAAATGCCAAACTGTTGTACAAAATGTACTTCAAGGGGCAAGAAAATACATTTCTAATTTTAAAATGCATTTTGAGTAAATGAAAAATGTTTATTTTTTTTTGGACAATATAAGTAAATAAGTTTAGACTCAAAATATATAAAATGGTCAAAAATATATGATGAAATAACTAACTAAAACATGAAAAATATGTTTATGTAAATATTTTAACATCTACATTTTGGCCATTTTTATATATTTTGAAATATATTAAAAATATATCTGAAAATTGTTTTGTTTTTTTTGCCATATGAGGTCATCGTGTTCACAGTGAATATGTGTTAATGTTAACTGTTGATAACATTATTAAGATGTTGTGGATGGTGAATTTTGTATAAAGTCAGACTTAGGATCCCTAAACTGAGGATGTTATGCCAAAAAATGTGTGATTCTTGCAGACGATTTTATAGAGGTCATCAGAACTGATCCAAAACACAAAAAAGCACAACAGAATTAATTACAGTTTCAGTCAACACAACCAAAAGACATTCCCATGTGCACATTAACTCAAGAGCAGTCTGTGTGTGTTGTAACCATATTGCCCCTTCGCTGTGTGACAGTCCTACAGTGCTGCCTGCTGGAACCGTGAAACCTGCTCTTAGTCCGAGTCTGGTGTCCATTAAACGAGAACATCCTCTCCATATCCTCAAACATATCATCAAATATGCCACCACCAAAAGAGTGCTGGAAGTGCCTCCTGTGCCCGTTACGTGCTTCTTCGTGGGCCTGAAAGTGGCTCTCGAAATGTCTTTTATTATGCAAATGAGGATTGTTTCCAAACATGTCAGAGTCTCTGAATATATCATCGAAGTTGAAGCTAAAATGTTGACGGAAGTGGTCACCGCCTCCTCTTGGACTCTCTCTGGAGAACGGACTGCTCCTCATCTGATCGTACTCATTTCTCCGATTGTCATCTGATAATGTTTCATATGCTGGGAATGAAAAATATATAGCTTTAACAACTGATCAACACATAACATGTGAGAAAGGTGTGTCCCGTGTCGTTTTGAATAGGTATGCTGACTCACCCTCAGCGATCTCTCTGAACTTTGCCTCTGCGTCAGGGCTTTTGTTTTTATCAGGGTGATACCTCATGGCTAATTTATGGAAAGCTTTTTTGATCTGCCGGTCAGATGCATCTTTGGGTACACCCAGGATCTCGTAGTAGTCTTTCTCGGCCAGAATCAGCTCTGTGATGAAAAGAATGCTCACAACCACAGTGAACACTGACTGAGCTGTTGCCATGCCTGTGATCAGACCTGTTAACAGGAAACAAGAGGCGAGATCACAGATCATTTGTTGGTTTTGTGTCATGAGACAATTAACAAGATTTTTTTTTTTTTTTTTTTTTTTTCCCCCCAAAATTAAAATTAGCAAGGGCACACACAATTTTGATAGTGAAGACTTTTACTTTAAAAAAATCAATTTCTTATACCTTCGTTCACTTTTTTAAACTATGCATCACAGTTTCTTCAAAAGTATTAAGCAGCACAACTGTTTTCAACATTGGTAATAATAAGAAATG